>NC_048580.1:76375718-76479881 GCF_013265735.2 Oncorhynchus mykiss | reverse complement strand
GTCGACAGCCCTGCCTCCCATCTTAATGGTCGACAGCCCTGCCTCCCATCTTAATGGTCGACAGCCCTGCCTCCCATCTTAATGGTCGACAGCCCTGCCTCCCATCTTAATGGTCGACAGCCCTGCCTCCCATCTTAATGGTCGACAGCCCTGCCTCCCATCTTAATGGTCGACAGCCCTGCCTCTCATCTTAATGGTCGACAGCCCTGCCTCCTATCTTAATGGTCGACAGCCCTGCCTCCCATCTTAATGGTCGACAGCCCTGCCTCCCATCTTAATGGTCGACAGCCCTGCCTCCCATCTTAATGGTCGACAGCCCTGCCTCCCATCTTAATGGTCGACAGCCCTGCCTCCTATCTCAATGGTCGACAGCCCTGCCTCCTATCTTAATGGTCGACAGCCCTGCCTCCTATCTTAATGGTCGACAGCCCTGCCTCCCATCTTAAGGTCGACAGCCCTGCCTCCCATCTTAACGGTCGACAGCCCTGCCTCCCATCTTAACGGTCGACAGCCCTGCCTCCTATCTTAACGGGAGCCGCGGTCGACAGCCCTGCCTCCTATCTTAACAGGAGCCGCGGTCGACAGCCCTGCCTCCTATCTTAACGGGAGCCGCGGTCGACAGCCCTGCCTCCTATCTCAACGGGAGCCGAGGTCGACAGCCCTGCCTCCTATCTTAACAGGAGCCGCGGTCGACAGCCCTGCCTCCTATCTTAACAGGAGCCGCGGTCGACAGCCCTGCCTCCTATCTTAACGGGAGCCGCGGTCGACAGCCCTGCCTCCTATCTCAACGGGAGCCGAGGTCGACAGCCCTGCCTCCTATCTTAACAGGAGCCGCGGTCGACAGCCCTGCCTCCTATCTTAACAGGAGCCGAGGTCGACAGCCCTGCCTCCTATCTTAACGGGAGCCGCGGTCGACAGCCCTGCCTCCTATCTTAACAGGAGCCGCGGTCGACAGCCCTGCCTCCTATCTTAACGGGAGCCGCGGTCGACAGCCCTGCCTCCTATCTCAACGGGAGCCGAGGTCGACAGCCCTGCCTCCTATCTTAATGGTCGACCACCCTGCCTCCTATCTTAATGGTCGACAGCCCTGCCTCCTATCTTAATGGTCGACAGCCCTGCCTCCTATCTTAATGGTCGACAGCCCTGCCTCCTATCTTAATGGTCGACAGCCCTGCCTCCTATCTTAATGGTCGACAGCCCTGCCTCCTATCTTAATGGTCGACAGCCCATTCTCCTATCTTAATGGTCGACAGCCCAGCCTCCCATCTTAATGGTCGACAGCCCAGCCTCCTATCTTAATGGCCGACAGCCCTGCCACCCATCTTAATGGTCGACAGCCCTGCCTCCCATCTTAACGGTCGACAGCCCTGCCTCCCATCTTAATGGTCGACAGCCCAGCCTCCCATCTTAACGGTCGACAGCCCTGCCTCCCATCTTAACGGTCGACAGCCCTGCCTCCCATCTTAACGGTCGACAGCCCTGCCTCCCATCTTAACGGTCGACAGCCCTGCCTCCCATCTTAACGGTCGACAGCCCTGCCTCCCATCTTAACGGTCGACAGCCCTGCCTCCTATCTTAACGGTCAACAGCCCTGCCTCCTATCTTAATGGTCGACAGCCCTGCCTCCTATCTTAATGGTCGACAGCCCTGCCTCCTATCTTAACGGTCGACAGCCCTACCTCCTATCTTAACGGGAGCCGCGGTCGACAGCCCTGCCTCCTATCTTAACGGGAGCCGCGGTCGACAGCCATGCCTCCTATCTTAACGGGAGCCGTCGTCGACAGCCCTGCCTCCTATCTTAATGGTCGACAGCCCTGCCTCCTATCTTAACGGGAGCCTCGGTCGACAGCCCTGCCTCCTATCTTAACGGGAACCGCGGTCGACAGCCCTGCCTCCTTTCTTAACGGGAGCCGCGGTCGACAGCCCTGCCTCCTATCTGAACGGTCGACAGCCCTGCCTCCTATCTCAATGGGAGCCGCGGTCGACAGCCCTGCCTCCTATCTTAATGGTCGACAGCCCTACCTCCTATCTTATCGGTCGACAGCCCTGCCTCCTATCTTAACGGGAGCCGCGGTAGACAGCCCTGCCTCCTATCTTAACAGGAGCCGCCGTCGACAGCCCTGCCTCCTATCTTAATGGTCGACAGCCCTGCCTCCTATCTTAATGGTCGACAGCCCTGCCTCCTATCTTAACGGTCGACAGCCCTACCTCCTATCTTAACGGGAGCCTCGGTCGACAGCCCTGCCTCCTATCTTAACGGGAACCGCGGTCGACAGCCCTGACTCCTATCTAACGGGAGCCGCGGTCGACAGCCCTGCCTCCTATCTTAACGGGAGCCGCGGTCGACAGCCCTGCCTCCTATCTCAACGGGAGCCGAGGTCGACAGCCCTGCCTTCTGTCTTAATGGTCGACAGCCCTGCCTCCTACCTTAATGGTCGACAGCCCTGCCTCCTACCTTAATGGTCGACAGCCCTGCCTCCTACCTTAATGGTCGACAGCCCTGCCTCCTATCTTAATGGTCGACAGCCCTGCCCCCTATCTTAATGGTCGACAGCCCTGCCTCCTATCTTAATGGTCGACAGCCCTGCCTCCTATCTTAATGGTCGAAAGCCCTGCCTCCTATCTAAATGGTCGACAGCCCTGCCTCCTATATTAATGGTCGACAGCCCAGCCTCCCATCTTAATGGTCGACAGCCCAGCCTCCCATCTTAATGGTCGACAGCCCTGCCTCCCATCTTAATGGTCGACAGCCCTGCCTCCCATCTTAATGGTCGACAGCCCTGCCTCCCATCTTAATGGTCGACAGCCCTGCCTCCCATCTTAATGGTCGACAGCCCTGCCTCCCATCTTAATGGTCGACAGCCCTGCCTCCCATCTTAATGGTCGACAGCCCTGCCTCCCATCTTAATGGTCGACAGCCCTGCCTCCCATCTTAATGGTCGACAGCCCTGCCTCCCATCTTAATGGTCGACAGCCCTGCCTCCCATCTTAATGGTCGACAGCCCTGCCTCTCATCTTAATGGTCGACAGCCCTGCCTCCTATCTTAATGGTCGACAGCCCTGCCTCCCATCTTAATGGTTGACAGCCCTGCCTCCCATCTTAATGGTCGACAGCCCTGCCTCCCATCTTAATGGTCGACAGCCCTGCCTCCCATCTTAATGGTCGACAGCCCTGCCTCCTATCTCAATGGTCGACAGCCCTGCCTCCTATCTTAATGGTCGACAGCCCTGCCTCCTATCTTAATGGTCGACAGCCCTGCCTCCCATCTTAAGGTCGACAGCCCTGCCTCCCATCTTAACGGTCGACAGCCCTGCCTCCCATCTTAACGGTCGACAGCCCTGCCTCCTATCTTAACGGGAGCCGCGGTCGACAGCCCTGCCTCCTATCTTAACAGGAGCCGCGGTCGACAGCCCTGCCTCCTATCTTAACGGGAGCCGCGGTCGACAGCCCTGCCTCCTATCTCAACGGGAGCCGAGGTCGACAGCCCTGCCTCCTATCTTAATGGTCGACCACCCTGCCTCCTATCTTAATGGTCGACAGCCCTGCCTCCTATCTTAATGGTCGACAGCCCTGCCTCCTATCTTAATGGTCGACAGCCCTGCCTCCTATCTTAATGGTCGACAGCCCTGCCTCCTATCTTAATGGTCGACAGCCCTGCCTCCTATCTTAATGGTCGACAGCCCATTCTCCTATCTTAATGGTCGACAGCCCAGCCTCCCATCTTAATGGTCGACAGCCCAGCCTCCTATCTTAATGGCCGACAGCCCTGCCACCCATCTTAATGGTCGACAGCCCTGCCTCCCATCTTAACGGTCGACAGCCCTGCCTCCCATCTTAATGGTCGACAGCCCAGCCTCCCATCTTAACGGTCGACAGCCCTGCCTCCCATCTTAACGGTCGACAGCCCTGCCTCCCATCTTAACGGTCGACAGCCCTGCCTCCCATCTTAACGGTCGACAGCCCTGCCTCCCATCTTAACGGTCGACAGCCCTGCCTCCCATCTTAACGGTCGACAGCCCTGCCTCCTATCTTAACGGTCAACAGCCCTGCCTCCTATCTTAATGGTCGACAGCCCTGCCTCCTATCTTAATGGTCGACAGCCCTGCCTCCTATCTTAACGGTCGACAGCCCTACCTCCTATCTTAACGGGAGCCGCGGTCGACAGCCCTGCCTCCTATCTTAACGGGAGCCGCGGTCGACAGCCATGCCTCCTATCTTAACGGGAGCCGTCGTCGACAGCCCTGCCTCCTATCTTAATGGTCGACAGCCCTGCCTCCTATCTTAACGGGAGCCTCGGTCGACAGCCCTGCCTCCTATCTTAACGGGAACCGCGGTCGACAGCCCTGCCTCCTTTCTTAACGGGAGCCGCGGTCGACAGCCCTGCCTCCTATCTGAACGGTCGACAGCCCTGCCTCCTATCTCAATGGGAGCCGCGGTCGACAGCCCTGCCTCCTATCTTAATGGTCGACAGCCCTACCTCCTATCTTATCGGTCGACAGCCCTGCCTCCTATCTTAACGGGAGCCGCGGTAGACAGCCCTGCCTCCTATCTTAACAGGAGCCGCCGTCGACAGCCCTGCCTCCTATCTTAATGGTCGACAGCCCTGCCTCCTATCTTAATGGTCGACAGCCCTGCCTCCTATCTTAACGGTCGACAGCCCTACCTCCTATCTTAACGGGAGCCTCGGTCGACAGCCCTGCCTCCTATCTTAACGGGAACCGCGGTCGACAGCCCTGACTCCTATCTAACGGGAGCCGCGGTCGACAGCCCTGCCTACTATCTTAACGGGAGCCGCGGTCGACAGCCCTGCCTCCTATCTCAACGGGAGCCGAGGTCGACAGCCCTGCCTTCTGTCTTAATGGTCGACAGCCCTGCCTCCTACCTTAATGGTCGACAGCCCTGCCTCCTACCTTAATGGTCGACAGCCCTGCCTCCTACCTTAATGGTCGACAGCCCTGCCTCCTATCTTAATGGTCGACAGCCCTGCCCCCTATCTTAATGGTCGACAGCCCTGCCTCCTATCTTAATGGTCGACAGCCCTGCCTCCTATCTTAATGGTCGAAAGCCCTGCCTCCTATCTAAATGGTCGACAGCCCTGCCTCCTATATTAATGGTCGACAGCCCAGCCTCCCATCTTAATGGTCGACAGCCCAGCCTCCCATCTTAATGGTCGACAGCCCTGCCTCCCATCTTAATGGTCGACAGCCCTGCCTCCCATCTTAATGGTCGACAGCCCTGCCTCCCATCTTAATGGTCGACAGCCCTGCCTCCCATCTTAATGGTCGACAGCCCTGCCTCCCATCTTAATGGTCGACAGCCCTGCCTCCCATCTTAATGGTCGACAGCCCTGCCTCCCATCTTAATGGTCGACAGCCCTGCCTCCCATCTTAATGGTCGACAGCCCTGCCTCCCATCTTAATGGTCGACAGCCCTGCCTCCCATCTTAATGGTCGACAGCCCTGCCTCCCATCTTAATGGTCGACAGCCCTGCCTCCCATCTTAATGGTCGACAGCCCTGCCTCCCATCTTAATGGTCGACAGCCCTGCCTCCCATCGTAATGGTCGACAGCCCTGCCTCCCATCTTAATGGTCGACAGCCCTGCCTCCCATCTTAATGGTCGACAGCCCTGCCTCCCATCTTAATGGTCGACAGCCCTGCCTCCTATCTTAATGGTCGACAGCCCTGCCTCCCATCTTAAGGGTCGACAGCCCTGCCTCCTATCTTAACGGTCGACAGCCCTGCCTCCTATCTTAATGGTCAACAGCCCTGCCTCCCATCTTAACGGGAGCCGCGGTCGACAGCCCTGCCTCCTATCTTAACGGGAGCCGCCGTCGACAGCCCACCTCCTATCTCAACGGGAGCCGCGGTCGACAGCCCTGCCTCCTATCTTATCGGTCGACAGCCCTGCCTCCTATCTTAACGGGAGCCGCGGTAGACAGCCCTGTCTCCTATCTTAACGGGAGCCGCCGTCGACAGCCCTGCCTCCTATCTTAATGGTCGACAGCCCTGCCTCCTATCTTAATGGTCGACAGCCCTGCCTCCTATCTTAACGGTCGACAGCCCTACCTCCTATCTTAACGGGAGCCTCGGTCGACAGCCCTGCCTCCTATCTTAACGGGAACCGCGGTCGACAGCCCTGACTCCTATCTAACGGGAGCCGCGGTCGACAGCCCTGCCTCCTATCTTAACGGGAGCCGCGGTCGACAGCCCTGCCTCCTATCTTAACGGTCGACAGCCTTGCCTCCTATCTTAACGGGAGTCGCGGTCGACAGCCCTGCCTCCTATCTTAACGGGAGCCGCCGTCGACAGCCCTGCCTCCTATCTTAATGGTCGACAGCCCTGCCTCCTATCTTAATGGTCGACAGCCCTGCCTCCTATCTTAACGGTCAACAGCCCTACCTCCTATCTTAACGGGAGCCGCGGTCGACAGCCCTGCATCCTATCTTAACGGGAGAAGCGGTAGACAGCCGTGCCTCCGATCTCAACGGGAGCCGCGGTCGACAGCCCTGCCTCCTATCTTAATGGTCGACAGCCCTGCCTCCTATCTTAATGGTCGACAGCCCTGCCTCCTATCTTAATGGTCGACAGCCGTGCCTCCTATCTCAACGGGAGCCGCGGTCGACAGCCCTGCCTCCTATCTCAACGGGAGCCGCGGTCGACAGCCCTGCCTCCTATCTTAATGGTCGACAGCCCTGCCTCCTATCTTAATGGTAAACAGCCCTGCCTCCTATCTTAATGGTCGACAGCCCTGCCTCCTATCTTAACGGTCGACAGCCCTGCCTCCTATCTTCATGGTCGACAGCCCTGCCTCCTATCTTAACGGGAGCCGCGGTCGACAGCCCTGCCTCCTATCTTAACAGGAACCGCGGTTGACAGCCCTGCCTCCTATCTTAACGGGAGCCGCGGTCGACAGCCCTGCCTCCTATCTGAACGGGAGCCGCGGTCGACAGCCCTGCCTCCTATCTCAACGGGAGCCGCGGTCGACAGCCCTGCCTCCTATCTTAATGGTCGACAGCCCTGCCTCCTATCTTAATGGTCGACAGCCCTGCCTCCTATCTTAATGGTCGACAGCCCTGCCTGCTATTGTAATGGTCGACAGCCCTGCCTCCTATCTTAATGGTTGACAGCCCTGCCTCCTATCTTAACGGGAGCTGCGGTCGACAGCCCTGCCTCCTATCTTAACGGGAGCCGCGGTCGACAGCCCTGCCTCCTATCTGAACGGGAGCCGCGGTCGACAGCCCTGCCTCCTATCTGAACGGGAGCCGCGGTCGACAGCCCTGCCTCCTATCTGAACGGGAGCCGTGGTCGACAGCCCTGCCTCCTATCTTAACGGTCGACAGCCCTGCCTCCTATCTTAACGGTCGACAGCCCTGCCTCCTATCTTAACGGTCGACAGCCCTGCCTCCTATCTTAATGGTCGACAGCCCTGCCTCCTATCTTAATGGTCGAATGCCCTGCCTCCTATCTAAATGGTCGACAGCCCTGCCTCCTATATTAATGGTCGACAGCCCAGCCTCCTATCTTAATGGTCGACAGCCCAGCCTCCTATCTTAATGGTCGACAGCCCAGCCTCCTATCTTAATGGTCGACAGCCCTGCCTCCCATCTTAATGGTCGACAGCCCTGCCTCCCATCTTAATGGTCGACAGCCCTGCCTCCCATCTTAATGGTCGACAGCCCTGCCTCCCATCTTAGTGGTCGACAGCCCTGCCTCCCATCTTAATGGTCGACAGCCCTGCCTCCCATCTTAATGGTCGACAGCCCTGCCTCCCATCTTAATGGTCGACAGCCCTGCCTCCCATCGTAATGGTCGACAGCCCTGCCTCCCATCTTAATGGTCGACAGCCCTGCCTCCCATCTTAATGGTCGACAGCCCTGCCTCCCATCTTAATGGTCGACAGCCCTGCCTCCTATCTTAATGGTCGACAGCCCTGCCTCCCATCTTAAGGGTCGACAGCCCTGCCTCCTATCTTAACGGTCGACAGCCCTGCCTCCTATCTTAATGGTCAACAGCCCTGCCTCCCATCTTAACGGGAGCCGCGGTCGACAGCCCTGCCTCCTATCTTAACGGGAGCCGCCGTCGACAGCCCTGCCTCCTATCTCAACGGGAGCCGCGGTCGACAGCCCTGCCTCCTATCTTATCGGTCGACAGCCCTGCCTCCTATCTTAACGGGAGCCGCGGTAGACAGCCCTGCCTCCTATCTTAACGGGAGCCGCCGTCGACAGCCCTGCCTCCTATCTTAATGGTCGACAGCCCTGCCTCCTATCTTAATGGTCGACAGCCCTGCCTCCTATCTTAACGGTCGACAGCCCTACCCCCTATCTTAACGGGAGCCTCGGTCGACAGCCCTGCCTCCTATCTTAACGGGAACCGCGGTCGACAGCCCTGACTCCTATCTAACGGGAGCCGCGGTCGACAGCCCTGCCTCCTATCTTAACGGGAGCCGCGGTCGACAGCCCTGCCTCCTATCTTAACGGTCGACAGCCTTGCCTCCTATCTTAACGGGAGCCGCGGTCGACAGCCCTGCCTCCTATCTTAACGGGAGCCGCCGTCGACAGCCCTGCCTCCTATCTTAATGGTCGACAGCCCTGCCTCCTATCTTAATGGTCGACAGCCCTGCCTCCTATCTTAACGGTCAACAGCCCTACCTCCTATCTTAACGGGAGCCGCGGTCGACAGCCCTGCATCCTATCTTAACGGGAGAAGCGGTAGACAGCCGTGCCTCCGATCTCAACGGGAGCCGCGGTCGACAGCCCTGCCTCCTATCTTAATGGTCGACAGCCCTGCCTCCTATCTTAATGGTCGACAGCCCTGCCTCCTATCTTAATGGTCGACAGCCGTGCCTCCTATCTTAACGGGAGCCGCGGTCGACAGCCCTGCCTCCTATCTCAACGGGAGCCGCGGTCGACAGCCCTGCCTCCTATCTTAATGGTCGACAGCCCTGCCTCCTATCTTAATGGTCGACAGCCCTGCCTCCTATCTTAATGGTCGACAGCCCTGCCTCCTATCTTAACGGTCGACAGCCCTGCCTCCTATCTTAATGGTCGACAGCCCTGCCTCCTATCTTAACGGGAGCCGCGGTCGACAGCCCTGCCTCCTATCTTAACAGGAACCGCGGTTGACAGCCCTGCCTCCTATCTTAACGGGAGCCGCGGTCGACAGCCCTGCCTCCTATCTGAACGGGAGCCGCGGTCGACAGCCCTACCTCCTATCTCAACGGGAGCCGTGGTCGACAGCCCTGCCTCCTATCTTAATGGTCGACAGCCCTGCCTCCTATCTTAATGGTCGAAAGCCCTGCCTCCTATCTTAATGGTCGACAGCCCTGCCTGCTATTGTAATGGTCGACAGCCCTGCCTCCTATCTTAATGGTTGACAGCCCTGCCTCCTATCTTAACGGGAGCTGCGGTCGACAGCCCTGCCTCCTATCTTAACGGGAGCCGCGGTCGACAGCCCTGCCTCCTATCTGAACGGGAGCCGCGGTCGACAGCCCTGCCTCCTATCTGAACGGGAGCCGCGGTCGACAGCCCTGCCTCCTATCTGAACGGGAGCCGTGGTCGACAGCCCTGCCTCCTATCTTAACGGTCGACAGCCCTGCCTCCTATCTTAACGGTCGACAGCCCTGCCTCCTATCTTAATGGTCGACAGCCCTGCCTCCTATCTTAATGGTCGAAAGCCCTGCCTCCTATCTAAATGGTCGACAGCCCTGCCTCCTATATTAATGGTCGACAGCCCAGCCTCCTATCTTAATGGTCGACAGCCCAGCCTCCTATCTTAATGGTCGACAGCCCAGCCTCCTATCTTAATGGTCGACAGCCCTGCCTCCCATCTTAATGGTCGACAGCCCTGCCTCCCATCTTAATGGTCGACAGCCCTGCCTCCCATCTTAATGGTCGACAGCCCTGCCTCCCATCTTAGTGGTCGACAGCCCTGCCTCCCATCTTAATGGTCGACAGCCCTGCCTCCCATCTTAATGGTCGACAGCCCTGCCTCCCATCTTAATGGTCGACAGCCCTGCCTCCCATCTTAATGGTCGACAGCCCTGCCTCCCATCTTAATGGTCGACAGCCCTGCCTCCCATCTTAATGGTCGACAGCCCTGCCTCCTATCTTAACGGGAGCCGCGGTCGACAGCCCTGCCTCCTATCTGAACGGGAGCCGCGGTCGACAGCCCTGCCTCCTATCTCAACGGGAGCCGCGGTCGACAGCCCTGCCTCCTATCTCAACGGGAGCCGCGGTCGACAGCCCTGCCTCCTATCTCAACCGGAGCCGCGGTCGACAGCCCTGCCTCCTATCTTAATGGTCGACAGCCCTGCCTCCCATCTTAACGGGAGCCGCGGTCGACAGCCCTGCCTCCTATCTGAACGGGAGCCGCGGTCGACAGCCCTGCCTCCTATCTCAACGGGAGCCGCGGTCGACAGCCCTGCCTCCTATCTCAACGGGAGCCGCGGTCGACAGCCCTGCCTCCTATCTTAACGGGAGCCGCGGTCGACAGCCCTGCCTCCTATCTCAACCGGAGCCGCGGTCGACAGCCCTGCCTCCTATCTTAATGGTCGACAGCCCTGCCTCCTATCTTAACGTGAGCCGCGGTCGACAGCCCTGCCTCCTATCTTAATGGGAGCCGCGGTCGACAGCCCTGCCTCCTATCTTAATGGTCGACAGCCCTGCCTCCTATCTCAACCAGAGCCGCGGTCGACAGCCCTGCCTCCTATCTTAATGGTCGACAGCCCTGCCTCCTATCTTAACGGGAGCCGCGGTCGACAGCCCTGCCTCCTATCTTAATGGGAGCCGGCGGTCGACAGCCCTGCCTCCTATCTTAACGGTCGACAGCCTTGCCTCCTATCTTAACGGGAGCCGCGGTCGACAGCCCTGCCTCCTATCTTAACGGGAGCCGCCGTCGACAGCCCTGCCTCCTATCTTAATGGTCGACAGCCCTGCCTCCTATCTTAATGGTCGACAGCCCTGCCTCCTATCTTAACGGTCAACAGCCCTACCTCCTATCTTAACGGGAGCCGCGGTCGACAGCCCTGCATCCTATCTTAACGGGAGAAGCGGTAGACAGCCGTGCCTCCGATCTCAACGGGAGCCGCGGTCGACAGCCCTGCCTCCTATCTTAATGGTCGACAGCCCTGCCTCCTATCTTAATGGTCGACAGCCCTGCCTCCTATCTTAATGGTCGACAGCCGTGCCTCCTATCTTAACGGGAGCCGCGGTCGACAGCCCTGCCTCCTATCTAAACGGGAGCCGCGGTCGACAGCCCTGCCTCCTATCTTAATGGTCGACAGCCCTGCCTCCTATCTTAATGGTCGACAGCCCTGCCTCCTATCTTAACGGTCGACAGCCCTGCCTCCTATCTTAATGGTCGACAGCCCTGCCTCCTATCTTAACGGGAGCCGCGGTCGACAGCCCTGCCTCCTATCTTAACAGGAACCGCGGTCGACAGCCCTGCCTCCTATCTTAACGGGAGCCGCGGTCGACAGCCCTGCCTCCTATCTGAACGGGAGCCGCGGTCGACAGCCCTGCCTCCTATCTCAACGGGAGCCGCGGTCGACAGCCCTGCCTCCTATCTTAATGGTCGACAGCCCTGCCTCCTATCTTAATGGTCGACAGCCCTGCCTCCTATCTTAATGGTCGACAGCCCTGCCTCCTATTGTAATGGTCGACAGCCCTGCCTCCTATCTTAATGGTCGACAGCCCTGCCTCCTATCTTAATGGTCGACAGCCCTGCCTCCTATCTTAATGGTCGACAGCCCTGCCTCCTATCTTAATGGTCGACAGCCCTGCCTCCTATTGTAATGGTCGACAGCCCTGCCTCCTATTGTAATGGTCGACAGCCCTGCCTCCTATCTTAATGGTCGACAGCCCTGCCTCCTATTGTAATGGTCGACAGCCCTGCCTCCCATCTTAATGGTCGACAGCCCTGCCTCCCATCTTAATGGTCGACAGCCCTGCCTCCCATCTTAATGGTCGACAGCCCTGCCTCCTATCTTAATGGTCGACAGCCCTGCCTCCCATCTTAAGGGTCGACAGCCCTGCCTCCTATCTTAACGGTCGACAGCCCTGCCTCCTATCTTAATGGTCAACAGCCCTGCCTCCCATCTTAACGGGAGCCGCGGTCGACAGCCCTGCCTCCTATCTTAACGGGAGCCGCCGTCGACAGCCCTGCCTCCTATCTCAACGGGAGCCGCGGTCGACAGCCCTGCCTCCTATCTTATCGGTCGACAGCCCTGCCTCCTATCTTAACGGGAGCCGCGGTAGACAGCCCTGCCTCCTATCTTAACGGGAGCCGCCGTCGACAGCCCTGCCTCCTATCTTAATGGTCGACAGCCCTGCCTCCTATCTTAATGGTCGACAGCCCTGCCTCCTATCTTAACGGTCGACAGCCCTACCTCCTATCTCAACCGGAGCCGCGGTCGACAGCCCTGCCTCCTATCTTAATGGTCGACAGCCCTGCCTCCTATCTTAACGGGAGCCGCGGTCGACAGCCCTGCCTCCTATCTTAATGGGAGCCGCGGTCGACAGCCCTGCCTCCTATCTTAATGGTCGACAGCCCTGCCTCCCATCTTAATGGTCGACAGCCCTGCCTCCTATCTTAACGGGAGCCGCGGTCGACAGCCCTGCCTCCTATCTGAACGGGAGCCGCGGTCGACAGCCCTGCCTCCTATCTGAACGGGAGCCGCGGTCGACAGCCCTGCCTCCTATCTCAACAGGAGCCGCGGTCGACAGCCCTGCCTCCTATCTTAACGGGAGCCGCGGTCGACAGCCCTGCCTCCTATCTCAACCGGAGCCGCGGTCGACAGCCCTGCCTCCTATCTTAATGGTCGACAGCCCTGCCTCCTATCTTAACGGGAGCCGCGGTCGACAGCCCTGCCTCCTATCTTAATGGGAGCCGCGGTCGACAGCCCTGCCTCCTATCTTAATGGTCGACAGCCCTGCCTCCTATCTCAACCGGAGCCGCGGTCGACAGCCCTGCCTCCTATCTTAATGGTCGACAGCCCTGCCTCCTATCTTAATGGTCGACAGCCCTGCCTCCTATCTTAACGGTCAACAGCCCTACCTCCTATCTTAACGGGAGCCGCGGTCGACAGCCCTGCATCCTATCTTAACGGGAGAAGCGGTAGACAGCCGTGCCTCCGATCTCAACGGGAGCCGCGGTCGACAGCCCTGCCTCCTATCTTAATGGTCGACAGCCCTGCCTCCTATCTTAATGGTCGACAGCCCTGCCTCCTATCTTAATGGTCGACAGCCGTGCCTCCTATCTTAACGGGAGCCGCGGTCGACAGCCCTGCCTCCTATCTCAACGGGAGACGCGGTCGACAGCCCTGCCTCCTATCTTAATGGTCGACAGCCCTGCCTCCTATCTTAATGGTCGACAGCCCTGCCTCCTATCTTAACGGTCGACAGCCCTGCCTCCTATCTTAATGGTCGACAGCCCTGCCTCCTATCTTAACGGGAGCCGCGGTCGACAGCCCTGCCTCCTATCTTAACAGGAACCGCGGTCGACAGCCCTGCCTCCTATCTTAACGGGAGCCGCGGTCGACAGCCCTGCCTCCTATCTGAACGGGAGCCGCGGTCGACAGCCCTGCCTCCTATCTTAATGGTCGACAGCCCTGCCTCCTATCTTAATGGTCGACAGCCCTGCCTCCTATCTTAATGGTCGACAGCCCTGCCTCCTATTGTAATGGTCGACAGCCCTGCCTCCTATCTTAATGGTCGACAGCCCTGCCTCCTATCTTAACGGGAGCTGCGGTCGACAGCCCTGCCTCCTATCTTAACGGGAGCCGCGGTCGACAGCCCTGCCTCCTATCTGAACGGGAGCCGCGGTCGACAGCCCTGCCTCCTATCTGAACGGGAGCCGCGGTCGACAGCCCTGCCTCCTATCTGAACGGGAGCCGCGGTCGACAGCCCTGCCTCCTATCTGAACGGTCGACAGCCCTGCCTCCTATCTTAACGGTCGACAGCCCTGCCTCCTATCTTAACGGTCGACAGCCCTGCCTCCTATCTTAACGGTCGACAGCCCTGCCTCCTATCTTAACGGTCGACAGCCCTGCCTCCTATCTTAACGGTCGACAGCCCTGCCTCCTATCTTAACGGTCGACAGCCCTGCCTCCTATCTTAACGGTCGACAGCCCTGCCTCCTATCTTAACGGTCGACAGCCCTGCCTCCCATCTTAACGGTCGACAGCCCTGCCTCCCATCTTAACGGTCGACAGCCCTGCCTCCCATCTTAACGGTCGACAGCCCTGCCTCCCATCTTAATGGTCGACAGCCCTGCCTCCCATCTTAATGGTCGACAGCCCTGCCTCCCATCTTAATGGTCGACAGCCCTGCCTCCCATCTTAATGGTCGACAGCCCTGCCTCCCATCTTAATGGTCGACAGCCCTGCCTCCCATCTTAATGGTCGACAGCCCTGCCTCCTATCTTAATGGTCGAAAGCCCTGCCTCCTATCTAAATGGTCGACAGCCCTGCCTCCTATATTAATGGTCGACAGCCCAGCCTCCTATCTTAATGGTCGACAGCCCAGCCTCCTATCTTAATGGTCGACAGCCCAGCCTCCTATCTTAATGGTCGACAGCCCAGCCTCCTATCTTAATGGTCGACAGCCCTGCCTCCCATCTTAATGGTCGACAGCCCTGCCTCCCATCTTAATGGTCGACAGCCCTGCCTCCCATCTTAATGGTCGACAGCCCTGCCTCCCATCTTAATGGTCGACAGCCCTGCCTCCCATCTTAATGGTCGACAGCCCTGCCTCCCATCTTAATGGTCGACAGCCCTGCCTCCCATCTTAATGGTCGACAGCCCTGCCTCCCATCTTAATGGTCGACAGCCCTGCCTCCCATCTTAATGGTCGACAGCCCTGCCTCCTATCTTAACGGGAGCCGCGGTCGACAGCCCTGCCTCCTATCTGAACGGGAGCCGCGGTCGACAGCCCTGCCTCCTATCTCAACGGGAGCCGCGGTCGACAGCCCTGCCTCCTATCTTAATGGTCGACAGCCCTGCCTCCTATCTTAATGGTCGACAGCCCTGCCTCCTATCTTAATGGTTGACAGCCCTGCCTCCTATCTTAATGGTTGACAGCCCTGCCTCCTATTGTAATGGTCGACAGCCCTGCCTCCTATCTTAATGGTCGACAGCCCTGCCTCCTATCTTAACGGGAGCTGCGGTCGACAGCCCTGCCTCCTATCTTAACGGGAGCCGCGGTCGACAGCCCTGCCTCCTATCTGAACGGGAGCCGTGGTCGACAGCCCTGCCTCCTATCTTAACGGTCGACAGCCCTGCCTCCTATCTTAACGGTAGACAGCCCTGCCTCCTATCTTAACGGTCGACAGCCCTGCCTCCCATCTTAATGGTCGACAGCCCTGCCTCCCATCTTAATGGTCGACAGCCCTGCCTCCCATCTTAATGGTCGACAGCCCTGCCTCCCATCTTAATGGTCGACAGCCCTGCCTCCCATCTTAATGGTCGACAGCCCTGCCTCCCATCTTAATGGTCGACAGCCCTGCCTCCCATCTTAATGGTCGACAGCCCTGCCTCCCATCTTAATGGTCGACAGCCCTGCCTCCCATCTTAATGGTCGACAGCCATGCCTCCCATCTTAATGGTAGACAGCCCTGCCTCCCATCTTAATGGTCGACAGCCCTGCCTCCCATCTTAATGGTCGACAGCCCTGCCTCCCATCTTAATGGTCGACAGCCCTGCCTCCCATCTTAATGGTCGACAGCCCTGCCTCCTATCTTAATGGTCGACAGCCCTGCCTCCCATCTTAATGGTCGACAGCCCTGCCTCCTATCTTAACGGTAGACAGCCCTGCCTCCTATCTTAATGGTCGACAGCCCTGCCTCCCATCTTAACGGGAGCCGCGGTCGACGGCCCTGCCTCCTATCTAAACGGGAGCTGCCGTCGACAGCCCTGCCTCCTATCTCAACGGGAGCCGCGGTCGACAGCCCTGCCTCCTATCTTAATGGTCGACAGCCCTGCCTCCCATCTTAATGGTCGACAGCCCTGCCTCCCATCTTAATGGTCGACAGCCCTGCCTCCTATCTTAATGGCCGACAGCCCTGCCTCCCATCTTAATGGTCGACAGCCCTGCCTCCTATCTTAATGGTCGACAGCCCTGCCTCCCATCTTAATGGTCGACAGCCCTGCCTCCCATCTTAATGGTCGACAGCCCTGCATCCCATCTTAATGGTCGACAGCCCTGCCTCCCATCTTAATGGTCGACAGCCCTGCCTCCTATCTTAACGGGAGCCGCGGTCGACAGCCCTGCCTCCTATCTTAACGGGAGCCGCGGTCGACAGCCCTGCCTCCTATCTTAACGGGAGCCGCGGTCAACAGCCCTGCCTCCCATCTTAATGGTCGACAGCCCTGCCTCCCATCTTAATGGTCGACAGCCCTGCCTCCCATCTTAATGGTCGACAGCCCTGCCTCCCATCTTAATGGTCGACAGCCCTGCCTCCCATCTTAATGGTCGACAGCCCTGCCTCCCATCTTAATGGTCGACAGCCCTGCCTCCCATCTTAATGGTCGACAGCCCTGCCTCCCATCTTAATGGTCGACAGCCCTGCCTCCCATCTTAATGGTCGACAGCCCTGCCTCCCATCTTAATGGTCGACAGCCCTGCCTCCTATCTTAATGGTCGACAGCCCTGCCTCCTATCTTAACGGTCAACAGCCCTACCTCCTATCTTAACGGGAGCCGCGGTCGACAGCCCTGCATCCTATCTTAACGGGAGAAGCGGTAGACAGTCGTGCCTCCGATCTCAACGGGAGCCGCGGTCGACAGCCCTGCCTCCTATCTTAATGGTCGACAGCCCTGCCTCCTATCTTAATGGTCGACAGCCCTGCCTCCTATCTTAATGGTCGACAGCCGTGCCTCCTATCTTAACGGGAGCCGCGGTCGACAGCCCTGCCTCCTATCTCAACGGGAGCCGCGGTCGACAGCCCTGCCTCCTATCTTAATGGTCGACAGCCCTGCCGCCTATCTTAACGGGAGCCGCGGTCGACAGCCCTGCCTCCTATCTGAACGGGAGCCGCGGTCGACAGCCCTGCCTCCTATCTCAACGGGAGCCGCGGTCGACAGCCCTGCCTCCTATCTTAATGGTCGACAGCCCTGCCTCCTATCTTAATGGTCGACAGCCCTGCCTCCTATCTTAATGGTTGACAGCCCTGCCTCCTATCTTAATGGTTGACAGCCCTGCCTCCTATTGTAATGGTCAACAGCCCTGCCTCCTATCTTAATGGTCGACAGCCCTGCCTCCTATCTTAACGGGAGCTCCGGTCGACAGCCCTGCCTCCTATCTTAACGGGAGCCGCGGTCGACAGCCCTGCCTCCTATCTGAACGGGAGCCGCGGTCGACAGCCCTGCCTCCTATCTGAACGGGAGCCGTGGTCGACAGCCCTGCCTCCTATCTTAACGGTCGACAGCCCTGCCTCCTATCTTAACGGTCGACAGCCCTGCCTCCTATCTTAACGGTCGACAGCCCTGCCTCCTATCTTAATGGTCGACAGCCCTGCCTCCTATCTTAATGGTCGACAGCCCTGCCTCCCATTTTAATGGTCGACAGCCCTGCCTCCCATCTTAATGGTCGACAGCCCTGCCTCCCATCTTAATGGTCGACAGCCCTGCCTCCCATCTTAATGGTCGACAGCCCTGCCTCCTATCTTAATGGTCTACAGCCCTGCCTCCTATCTTAATGGTCGAAAGCCCTGCCTCCTATCTAAATGGTCGACAGCCCTGCCTCCTATATTAATGGTCGACAGCCCAGCCTCCTATCTTAATGGTCGACAGCCCAGCCTCCTATCTTAATGGTCGACAGCCCAGCCTCCTATCTTAATGGTCGACAGCCCTGCCTCCTATCTTAATGGTCGACAGCCCTGCCTCCCATCTTAATGGTCGACAGCCCTGCCTCCCATCTTAATGGTCGACAGCCCTGCCTCCCATCTTAATGGTCGACAGCCCTGCCTCCCATCTTAATGGTCGACAGCCCTGCCTCCCATCTTAATGGTCGACAGCCCTGCATCCCATCTTAATGGTAGACAGCCCTGCCTCCCATCTTAATGGTCGACAGCCCTGCCTCCCATCTTAATGGTCGACAGCCCTGCCTCCCATCTTAATGGTCGACAGCCCTGCCTCCCATCTTAAGGTCGACAGCCCTGCCTCCCATCTTAACGGTCGACAGCCCTGCCTCCCATCTTAACGGTCGACAGCCCTGCCTCCTATCTTAACGGGAGCCGCGGTCGACAGCCCTGCCTCCTATCTTAACAGGAGCCGCGGTCGACAGCCCTGCCTCCTATCTTAACGGGAGCCGCGGTCGACAGCCCTGCCTCCTATCTCAACGGGAGCCGAGGTCGACAGCCCTGCCTCCTATCTTAATGGTCGACCACCCTGCCTCCTATCTTAATGGTCGACAGCCCTGCCTCCTATCTTAATGGTCGACAGCCCTGCCTCCTATCTTAATGGTCGACAGCCCTGCCTCCTATCTTAATGGTCGACAGCCCTGCCTCCTATCTTAATGGTCGACAGCCCATTCTCCTATCTTAATGGTCGACAGCCCAGCCTCCCATCTTAATGGTCGACAGCCCAGCCTCCTATCTTAATGGCCGACAGCCCTGCCACCCATCTTAATGGTCGACAGCCCTGCCTCCCATCTTAACGGTCGACAGCCCTGCCTCCCATCTTAATGGTCGACAGCCCAGCCTCCCATCTTAACGGTCGACAGCCCTGCCTCCCATCTTAACGGTCGACAGCCCTGCCTCCCATCTTAACGGTCGACAGCCCTGCCTCCCATCTTAACGGTCGACAGCCCTGCCTCCCATCTTAACGGTCGACAGCCCTGCCTCCCATCTTAACGGTCGACAGCCCTGCCTCCCATCTTAACGGTCGACAGCCCTGCCTCCTATCTTAACGGTCAACAGCCCTGCCTCCTATCTTAATGGTCGACAGCCCTGCCTCCTATCTTAATGGTCGACAGCCCTGCCTCCTATCTTAACGGTCGACAGCCCTACCTCCTATCTTAACGGGAGCCGCGGTCGACAGCCCTGCCTCCTATCTTAACGGGAGCCGCGGTCGACAGCCATGCCTCCTATCTTAATGGTCGACAGCCCTGCCTCCTATCTTAACGGTCGACAGCCCTGCCTCCTATCTTAACGGGAGCCGCGGTAGACAGCCCTGCCTCCTATCTTAACGGTCGGTAGCCCTGCCTCCTATCTTAATGGTCGACAGCCCTGCCTCCCATCTTAATGGTCGACAGCCCTGCCTCCCATCTTAATGGTCGACAGCCCTGCCTCCCATCTTAATGGTCGACAGCCCTGCCTCCCATCTTAATGGTCGACAGCCCTGCCTCCCATCTTAATGGTCGACAGCCC
Organism: Oncorhynchus mykiss; assembly: GCF_013265735.2. Lineage (NCBI taxonomy): Eukaryota > Metazoa > Chordata > Actinopteri > Salmoniformes > Salmonidae > Oncorhynchus > Oncorhynchus mykiss. The sequence goes on along the minus strand of NC_048580.1, from coordinate 76,460,517 downwards.
TGCCTCCCATCTTAATGGTCGACAGCCCTGCCTACTATCTTAATGGTCGACAGCCCAGCCTCCTATCTTAATGGTCGACAGCCCTGCCTCCTATCTTAATGGTCGACAGCCCTGCCTCCCATCTTAATGGTAGACAGCCCTGCCTCCTTTCTTAACGGTCGACAGCCCTGCCTCCCATCTTAACGGTCGACAGCCCTGCCTCCTATCTTAACGGGAGCCGCGGTCGACAGCCCTGCCTCCTATCTTAACGGGAGCTGCGGTCGACAGCCCTGCCTCCTATCTTAACGGGAGCCGCGGTCGACAGCCCTGCCTCCTATCTCAACGGGAGCCGAGGTCGACAGCCCTGCCTCCTATCTTAATGGTCGACAGCCCTGCCTCCTATCTAAATGGTCGACAGCCCTGCCTCCTATCTTAATGGTCGACAGCCCAGCCTCCCATCTTAATGGTCGACAGCCCAGCCTCCCATCTTAATGGTCGACAGCCCAGCCTCCCATCTTAATGGTCGACAGCCCTGCCACCCATCTTAATGGTCGACAGCCCTGCCTCCCATCTTAATGGTCGACAGCCCTGCCTCCCATCTTAATGGTCGACAGCCCTGCCTCCCATCTTAATGGTCGACAGCCCTGCCTCCCATCTTAATGGTCGACAGCCTTGCCTCCCATCTTAATGGTCGACAGCCCTGCCTCCCATCTTAATGGTCGACAGCCCTGCCTCTCATCTTAATGGTCGACAGCCCTGCCTCCTATCTTAATGGTCGACAGCCCTGCCTCCCATCTTAATGGTCGACAGCCCTGCCTCCCATCTTAATGGTCGACAGCCCTGCCTCCCATCTTAATGGTCGACAGCCCTGCCTCCCATCTTAATGGTCGACAGCCCTGCCTCCCATCTCAATGGTCGACAGCCCTGCCTCCTATCTTAATGGTCGACAGCCCTGCCTCCCATCTTAATGGTCGACAGCCCTGCCTCCCATCTTAATGGTCGACAGCCCTGCCTCCCATCTTAATGGTCGACAGCCCTGCCTCCCATCTTAATGGTCGACAGCCCTGCCTCCTATCTCAATGGTCGACAGCCCTGCCTCCTATCTTAATGGTCGACAGCCCTGCCTCCTATCTTAATGGTCGACAGCCCTGCCTCCCATCTTAAGGTCGACAGCCCTGCCTCCCATCTTAACGGTCGACAGCCCTGCCTCCCATCTTAACGGTCGACAGCCCTGCCTCCTATCTTAACGGGAGCCGCGGTCGACAGCCCTGCCTCCTATCTTAACAGGAGCCGCGGTCGACAGCCCTGCCTCCTATCTTAACGGGAGCCGCGGTCGACAGCCCTGCCTCCTATCTCAACGGGAGCCGAGGTCGACAGCCCTGCCTCCTATCTTAATGGTCGACCACCCTGCCTCCTATCTTAATGGTCGACAGCCCTGCCTCCTATCTTAATGGTCGACAGCCCTGCCTCCTATCTTAATGGTCGACAGCCCTGCCTCCTATCTTAATGGTCGACAGCCCTGCCTCCTATCTTAATGGTCGACAGCCCATTCTCCTATCTTAATGGTCGACAGCCCAGCCTCCCATCTTAATGGTCGACAGCCCAGCCTCCTATCTTAATGGCCGACAGCCCTGCCACCCATCTTAATGGTCGACAGCCCTGCCTCCCATCTTAACGGTCGACAGCCCTGCCTCCCATCTTAATGGTCGACAGCCCAGCCTCCCATCTTAACGGTCGACAGCCCTGCCTCCCATCTTAACGGTCGACAGCCCTGCCTCCCATCTTATCGGTCGACAGCCCTGCCTCCCATCTTAACGGTCGACAGCCCTGCCTCCCATCTTAACGGTCGACAGCCCTGCCTCCCATCTTAACGGTCGACAGCCCTGCCTCCTATCTTAACGGTCAACAGCCCTGCCTCCTATCTTAACGGTTGACAGCCCTGCCTCCTATCTTAACGGGAACCGCGGTTGACAGCCCTGCCTCCTATCTTCACGGGAGCCGCGGTCGACAGCCCTGCCTCCTATCTGAACGGGAGCCGCGGTCGACAGCCCTGCCTCCTATCTGAACGGGAGCCGCGGTCGACAGCCCTGCCTCCTATCTTAACGGGAGCCGCGGTCGACAGCCCTGCCTCCTATCTCAACGGGAGCCGCGGTCGACAGCCCTGCCTCCTATCTTAATGGTCGACAGCCCTGCCTCCTATCTTAATGGTCGACAGCCCTGCCTCCTATCTTAACGGTCGATAGCCCTACCTCCTATCTTAATGGGAGCCGCGGTCAACAGCCCTGCCTCCTATCTTAACGGGAGCCGCGGTCGACAGCCCTGCCTCCTATCTTAATGGTCGACAGATCTGCCTCCTATCTTAATGGTCGACAGCCCTGCCTCCTATCTTAACGGGAGCCGCGGTCGACAGCCCTGCCTCCTATCTTAGCGGTCGACAGCCCTGCCTCCTATCTTAACGGGAGCCGCGGTAGACAGCCCTGCCTCCTATCTTAACGGGAGCCGTCGTCGACAGCCCTGCCTCCTATCTTAATGGTCGACAGCCCTGCCTCCTATCTTAACGGGAGCCTCGGTCGACAGCCCTGCCTCCTATCTTAACGGGAACCGCGGTCGACAGCCCTGCCTCCTTTCTTAACGGGAGCCGCGGTCGACAGCCCTGCCTCCTATCTGAACGGTCGACAGCCCTGCCTCCTATCTCAATGGGAGCCGCGGTCGACAGCCCTGCCTCCTATCTTAATGGTCGACAGCCCTACCTCCTATCTTATCGGTCGACAGCCCTGCCTCCTATCTTAACGGGAGCCGCGGTAGACAGCCCTGCCTCCTATCTTAACAGGAGCCGCCGTCGACAGCCCTGCCTCCTATCTTAATGGTCGACAGCCCTGCCTCCTATCTTAATGGTCGACAGCCCTGCCTCCTATCTTAACGGTCGACAGCCATACCTCCTATCTTAACGGGAGCCTCGGTCGACAGCCCTGCCTCCTATCTTAACGGGAACCGCGGTCGACAGCCCTGACTCCTATCTAACGGGAGCCGCGGTCGACAGCCCTGCCTCCTATCTTAACGGGAGCCGCGGTCGACAGCCCTGCCTCCTATCTCAACGGGAGCCGAGGTCGACAGCCCTGCCTTCTGTCTTAATGGTCGACAGCCCTGCCTCCTACCTTAATGGTCGACAGCCCTGCCTCCTACCTTAATGGTCGACAGCCCTGCCTCCTACCTTAATGGTCGACAGCCCTGCCTCCTACCTTAATGGTCGACAGCCCTGCCTCCTATCTTAATGGTCGACAGCCCTGCCCCCTATCTTAATGGTCGACAGCCCTGCCTCCTATCTTAATGGTCGACAGCCCTGCCTCCTATCTTAATGGTCGAAAGCCCTGCCTCCTATCTAAATGGTCGACAGCCCTGCCTCCTATATTAATGGTCGACAGCCCAGCCTCCCATCTTAATGGTCGACAGCCCAGCCTCCCATCTTAATGGTCGACAGCCCTGCCTCCCATCTTAATGGTCGACAGCCCTGCCTCCCATCTTAATGGTCGACAGCTCTGCCTCCCATCTTAATGGTCGACAGCCCTGCCTCCCATCTTAATGGTCGACAGCCCTGCCTCCCATCTTAATGGTCGACAGCCCTGCCTCCCATCTTAATGGTCGACAGCCCTGCCTCCCATCTTAATGGTCGACAGCCCTGCCTCCCATCTTAATGGTCGACAGCCCTGCCTCCCATCTTAATGGTCGACAGCCCTGCCTCCCATCTTAATGGTCGACAGCCCTGCCTCCCATCTTAATGGTCGACAGCCCTGCCTCCCATCTTAATGGTCGACAGCCCTGCCTCCCATCTTAATGGTCGACAGCCCTGCCTCCCATCTTAATGGTCGACAGCCCTGCCTCCCATCGTAATGGTCGACAGCCCTGCCTCCCATCTTAATGGTCGACAGCCCTGCCTCCCATCTTAATGGTCGACAGCCCTGCCTCCCATCTTAATGGTCGACAGCCCTGCCTCCTATCTTAATGGTCGACAGCCCTGCCTCCCATCTTAAGGGTCGACAGCCCTGCCTCCTATCTTAACGGTCGACAGCCCTGCCTCCTATCTTAATGGTCAACAGCCCTGCCTCCCATCTTAACGGGAGCCGCGGTCGACAGCCCTGCCTCCTATCTTAACGGGAGCCGCCGTCGACAGCCCACCTCCTATCTCAACGGGAGCCGCGGTCGACAGCCCTGCCTCCTATCTTATCGGTCGACAGCCCTGCCTCCTATCTTAACGGGAGCCGCGGTAGACAGCCCTGCCTCCTATCTTAACGGGAGCCGCCGTCGACAGCCCTGCCTCCTATCTTAATGGTCGACAGCCCTGCCTCCTATCTTAATGGTCGACAGCCCTGCCTCCTATCTTAACGGTCGACAGCCCTACCTCCTATCTTAACGGGAGCCTCGGTCGACAGCCCTGCCTCCTATCTTAACGGGAACCGCGGTCGACAGCCCTGACTCCTATCTAACGGGAGCCGCGGTCGACAGCCCTGCCTCCTATCTTAACGGGAGCCGCGGTCGACAGCCCTGCCTCCTATCTTAACGGTCGACAGCCTTGCCTCCTATCTTAACGGGAGCCGCGGTCGACAGCCCTGCCTCCTATCTTAACGGGAGCCGCCGTCGACAGCCCTGCCTCCTATCTTAATGGTCGACAGCCCTGCCTCCTATCTTAATGTTCGACAGCCCTGCCTCCTATCTTAATGGTCGACAGCCCTGCCTCCTATCTTAACGGTCAACAGCCCTACCTCCTATCTTAACGGGAGCCGCGGTCGACAGCCCTGCATCCTATCTTAACGGGAGAAGCGGTAGACAGCCGTGCCTCCGATCTCAACGGGAGCCGCGGTCGACAGCCCTGCCTCCTATCTTAATGGTCGACAGCCCTGCCTCCTATCTTAATGGTCGACAGCCCTGCCTCCTATCTTAATGGTCGACAGCCGTGCCTCCTATCTTAACGGGAGCCGCGGTCGACAGCCCTGCCTCCTATCTCAACGGGAGCCGCGGTCGACAGCCCTGCCTCCTATCTTAATGGTCGACAGCCCTGCCTCCTATCTTAATGGTCGACAGCCCTGCCTCCTATCTTAATGGTCGACAGCCCTGCCTCCTATCTTAACGGTCGACAGCCCTGCCTCCTATCTTAATGGTCGACAGCCCTGCCTCCTATCTTAACGGGAGCCGCGGTCGACAGCCCTGCCTCCTATCTTAACAGGAACCGCGGTTGACAGCCCTGCCTCCTATCTTAACGGGAGCCGCGGTCGACAGCCCTGCCTCCTATCTGAACGGGAGCCGCGGTCGACAGCCCTGCCTCCTATCTCAACGGGAGCCGCGGTCGACAGCCCTGCCTCCTATCTTAATGGTCGACAGCCCTGCCTCCTATCTTAATGGTCGACAGCCCTGCCTCCTATCTTAATGGTCGACAGCCCTGCCTGCTATTGTAATGGTCGACAGCCCTGCCTCCTATCTTAATGGTTGACAGCCCTGCCTCCTATCTTAACGGGAGCTGCGGTCGACAGCCCTGCCTCCTATCTTAACGGGAGCCGCGGTCGACAGCCCTGCCTCCTATCTGAACGGGAGCCGCGGTCGACAGCCCTGCCTCCTATCTGAACGGGAGCCGCGGTCGACAGCCCTGCCTCCTATCTGAACGGGAGCCGTGGTCGACAGCCCTGCCTCCTATCTTAACGGTCGACAGCCCTGCCTCCTATCTTAACGGTCGACAGCCCTGCCTCCTATCTTAACGGTCGACAGCCCTGCCTCCTATCTTAATGGTCGACAGCCCTGCCTCCTATCTTAATGGTCGAATGCCCTGCCTCCTATCTAAATGGTCGACAGCCCTGCCTCCTATATTAATGGTCGACAGCCCAGCCTCCTATCTTAATGGTCGACAGCCCAGCCTCCTATCTTAATGGTCGACAGCCCAGCCTCCTATCTTAATGGTCGACAGCCCTGCCTCCCATATTAATGGTCGACAGCCCTGCCTCCCATCTTAATGGTCGACAGCCCTGCCTCCCATCTTAATGGTCGACAGCCCTGCCTCCTATCTTAATGGTCGACAGCCGTGCCTCCTATCTTAACGGGAGCCGCGGTCGACAGCCCTGCCTCCTATCTCAACGGGAGCCGCGGTCGACAGCCCTGCCTCCTATCTTAATGGTCGACAGCCCTGCCTCCTATCTTAATGGTCGACAGCCCTGCCTCCTATCTTAACGGTCGACAGCCCTGCCTCCTATCTTAACGGTCGACAGCCCTGCCTCCTATCTTAATGGTCGACAGCCCTGCCTCCTATCTTAACGGGAGCCGCGGTCGACAGCCCTGCCTCCTATCTTAACAGGAACCGCGGTTGACAGCCCTGCCTCCTATCTTAACGGGAGCCGCGGTCGACAGCCCTGCCTCCTATCTGAACGGGAGCCGCGGTCGACAGCCCTGCCTCCTATCTCAACGGGAGCCGTGGTCGACAGCCCTGCCTCCTATCTTAATGGTCGACAGCCCTGCCTCCTATCTTAATGGTCGAAAGCCCTGCCTCCTATCTTAATGGTCGACAGCCCTGCCTGCTATTGTAATGGTCGACAGCCCTGCCTCCTATCTTAATGGTTGACAGCCCTGCCTCCTATCTTAACGGGAGCTGCGGTCGACAGCCCTGCCTCCTATCTTAACGGGAGCCGCGGTCGACAGCCCTGCCTCCTATCTGAACGGGAGCCGCGGTCGACAGCCCTGCCTCCTATCTGAACGGGAGCCGCGGTCGACAGCCCTGCCTCCTATCTGAACGGGAGCCGTGGTCGACAGCCCTGCCTCCTATCTTAACGGTCGACAGCCCTGCCTCCTATCTTAACGGTCGACAGCCCTGCCTCCTATCTTAATGGTCGACAGCCCTGCCTCCTATCTTAATGGTCGAAAGCCCTGCCTCCTATCTAAATGGTCGACAGCCCTGCCTCCTATATTAATGGTCGACAGCCCAGCCTCCTATCTTAATGGTCGACAGCCCAGCCTCCTATCTTAATGGTCGACAGCCCAGCCTCCTATCTTAATGGTCGACAGCCCTGCCTCCCATCTTAATGGTCGACAGCCCTGCCTCCCATCTTAATGGTCGACAGCCCTGCCTCCCATCTTAATGGTCGACAGCCCTGCCTCCCATCTTAGTGGTCGACAGCCCTGCCTCCCATCTTAATGGTCGACAGCCCTGCCTCCCATCTTAATGGTCGACAGCCCTGCCTCCCATCTTAATGGTCGACAGCCCTGCCTCCCATCTTAATGGTCGACAGCCCTGCCTCCCATCTTAATGGTCGACAGCCCTGCCTCCCATCTTAATGGTCGACAGCCCTGCCTCCCATCTTAATGGTCGACAGCCCTGCCTCCTATCTTAACGGGAGCCGCGGTCGACAGCCCTGCCTCCTATCTGAACGGGAGCCGCGGTCGACAGCCCTGCCTCCTATCTCAACGGGAGCCGCGGTCGACAGCCCTGCCTCCTATCTCAACGGGAGCCGCGGTCGACAGCCCTGCCTCCTATCTCAACCGGAGCCGCGGTCGACAGCCCTGCCTCCTATCTTAATGGTCGACAGCCCTGCCTCCCATCTTAACGGGAGCCGCGGTCGACAGCCCTGCCTCCTATCTGAACGGGAGCCGCGGTCGACAGCCCTGCCTCCTATCTGAACGGGAGCCGTGGTCGACAGCCCTGCCTCCTATCTTAACGGTCGACAGCCCTGCCTCCTATCTTAACGGTCGACAGCCCTGCCTCCTATCTTAACGGTCGACAGCCCTGCCTCCTATCTTAATGGTCGACAGCCCTGCCTCCTATCTTAATGGTCGAAAGCCCTGCCTCCTATCTAAATGGTCGACAGCCCTGCCTCCTATATTAATGGTCGACAGCCCAGCCTCCTATCTTAATGGTCGACAGCCCAGCCTCCTATCTTAATGGTCGACAGCCCAGCCTCCTATCTTAATGGTCGACAGCCCTGCCTCCCATCTTAATGGTCGACAGCCCTGCCTCCCATCTTAATGGTCGACAGCCCTGCCTCCCATCTTAGTGGTCGACAGCCCTGCCTCCCATCTTAGTGGTCGACAGCCCTGCCTCCCATCTTAATGGTCGACAGCCCTGCCTCCCATCTTAATGGTCGACAGCCCTGCCTCCCATCTTAATGGTTGACAGCCCTGCCTCCCATCTTAATGGTCGACAGCCCTGCCTCCCATCTTAATGGTCGACAGCCCTGCCTCCTATCTTAACGGGAGCCGCGGTCGACAGCCCTGCCTCCTATCTGAACGGGAGCCGCGGTCGACAGCCCTGCCTCCTATCTCAACGGGAGCCGCGGTCGACAGCCCTGCCTCCTATCTCAACGGGAGCCGCGGTCGACAGCCCTGCCTCCTATCTTAACGGGAGCCGCGGTCGACAGCCCTGCCTCCTATCTCAACCGGAGCCGCGGTCGACAGCCCTGCCTCCTATCTTAATGGTCGACAGCCCTGCCTCCTATCTTAACGTGAGCCGCGGTCGACAGCCCTGCCTCCTATCTTAATGGGAGCCGCGGTCGACAGCCCTGCCTCCTATCTTAATGGTCGACAGCCCTGCCTCCTATCTCAACCGGAGCCGCGGTCGACAGCCCTGCCTCCTATCTTAATGGTCGACAGCCCTGCCTCCTATCTTAACGGGAGCCGCGGTCGACAGCCCTGCCTCCTATCTTAATGGGAGCCGGCGGTCGACAGCCCTGCCTCCTATCTTAACGGTCGACAGCCTTGCCTCCTATCTTAACGGGAGCCGCGGTCGACAGCCCTGCCTCCTATCTTAACGGGAGCCGCCGTCGACAGCCCTGCCTCCTATCTTAATGGTCGACAGCCCTGCCTCCTATCTTAATGGTCGACAGCCCTGCCTCCTATCTTAATGGTCGACAGCCCTGCCTCCTATCTTAACGGTCAACAGCCCTATCTCCTATCTTAACGGGAGCCGCGGTCGACAGCCCTGCATCCTATCTTAACGGGAGAAGCGGTAGACAGCCGTGCCTCCGATCTCAACGGGAGCCGCGGTCGACAGCCCTGCCTCCTATCTTAATGGTCGACAGCCCTGCCTCCTATCTTAATGGTCGACAGCCCTGCCTCCTATCTTAATGGTCGACAGCCGTGCCTCCTATCTTAACGGGAGCCGCGGTCGACAGCCCTGCCTCCTATCTAAACGGGAGCCGCGGTCGACAGCCCTGCCTCCTATCTTAATGGTCGACAGCCCTGCCTCCTATCTTAATGGTCGACAGCCCTGCCTCCTATCTTAACGGTCGACAGCCCTGCCTCCTATCTTAATGGTCGACAGCCCTGCCTCCTATCTTAACGGGAGCCGCGGTCGACAGCCCTGCCTCCGATCTTAACAGGAACCGCGGTCGACAGCCCTGCCTCCTATCTTAACGGGAGCCGCGGTCGACAGCCCTGCCTCCTATCTGAACGGGAGCCGCGGTCGACAGCCCTGCCTCCTATCTCAACGGGAGCCGTGGTCGACAGCCCTGCCTCCTATCTTAATGGTCGACAGCCCTGCCTCCTATCTTAATGGTCGACAGCCCTGCCTCCTATCTTAATGGTCGACAGCCCTGCCTCCTATTGTAATGGTCGACAGCCCTGCCTCCTATCTTAATGGTCGACAGCCCTGCCTCCTATCTTAATGGTCGACAGCCCTGCCTCCTATCTTAATGGTCGACAGCCCTGCCTCCTATCTTAATGGTCGACAGCCCTGCCTCCTATTGTAATGGTCGACAGCCCTGCCTCCTATCTTAATGGTCGACAGCCCTGCCTCCTATTGTAATGGTCGACAGCCCTGCCTCCCATCTTAATGGTCGACAGCCCTGCCTCCCATCTTAATGGTCGACAGCCCTGCCTCCCATCTTAATGGTCGACAGCCCTGCCTCCTATCTTAATGGTCGACAGCCCTGCCTCCCATCTTAAGGGTCGACAGCCCTGCCTCCTATCTTAACGGTCGACAGCCCTGCCTCCTATCTTAATGGTCAACAGCCCTGCCTCCCATCTTAACGGGAGCCGCGGTCGACAGCCCTGCCTCCTATCTTAACGGGAGCCGCCGTCGACAGCCCTGCCTCCTATCTCAACGGGAGCCGCGGTCGACAGCCCTGCCTCCTATCTTATCGGTCGACAGCCCTGCCTCCTATCTTAACGGGAGCCGCGGTAGACAGCCCTGCCTCCTATCTTAACGGGAGCCGCCGTCGACAGCCCTGCCTCCTATCTTAATGGTCGACAGCCCTGCCTCCTATCTTAATGGTCGACAGCCCTGCCTCCTATCTTAACGGTCGACAGCCCTACCTCCTATCTTAACGGGAGCCGCGGTCGACAGCCCTGCCTCCTATCTTAACGGGAGCCGCCGTCGACAGCCCTGCCTCCTATCTCAACGGGAGCCGCGGTCGACAGCCCTGCCTCCTATCTTATCGGTCGACAGCCCTGCCTCCTATCTTAACGGGAGCCGCGGTAGACAGCCCTGCCTCCTATCTTAACGGGAGCCGCCGTCGACAGCCCTGCCTCCTATCTTAATGGTCGACAGCCCTGCCTCCTATCTTAATGGTCGACAGCCCTGCCTCCTATCTTAACGGTCGACAGCCCTACCTCCTATCTTAACGGGAGCCGCGGTCGACAGCCCTGCCTCCTATCTCAACCGGAGCCGCGGTCGACAGCCCTGCCTCCTATCTTAATGGTCGACAGCCCTGCCTCCTATCTTAACGGGAGCCGCGGTCGACAGCCCTGCCTCCTATCTTAATGGGAGCCGCGGTCGACAGCCCTGCCTCCTATCTTAATGGTCGACAGCCCTGCCTCCCATCTTAATGGTCGACAGCCCTGCCTCCTATCTTAACGGGAGCCGCGGTCGACAGCCCTGCCTCCTATCTGAACGGGAGCCGCGGTCGACAGCCCTGCCTCCTATCTGAACGGGAGCCGCGGTCGACAGCCCTGCCTCCTATCTGAACGGGAGCCGCGGTCGACAGCCCTGCCTCCTATCTCAACGGGAGCCGCGGTCGACAGCCCTGCCTCCTATCTTAACGGGAGCCGCGGTCGACAGCCCTGCCTCCTATCTCAACCGGAGCCGCGGTCGACAGCCCTGCCTCCTATCTTAATGGTCGACAGCCCTGCCTCCTATCTTAACGGGAGCCGCGGTCGACAGCCCTGCCTCCTATCTTAATGGGAGCCGCGGTCGACAGCCCTGCCTCCTATCTTAATGGTCGACAGCCCTGCCTCCTATCTCAACCGGAGCCGCGGTCGACAGCCCTGCCTCCTATCTTAATGGGAGCCGGCGGTCGACAGCCCTGCCTCCTATCTTAACGGTCGACAGCCTTGCCTCCTATCTTAACGGGAGCCGCGGTCGACAGCCCTGCCTCCTATCTTAACGGGAGCCGCCGTCGACAGCCCTGCCTCCTATCTTAATGGTCGACAGCCCTGCCTCCTATCTTAATGGTCGACAGCCCTGCCTCCTATCTTAATGGTCGACAGCCGTGCCTCCTATCTTAACGGGAGCCGCGGTCGACAGCCCTGCCTCCTATCTCAACGGGAGACGCGGTCGACAGCCCTGCCTCCTATCTTAATGGTCGACAGCCCTGCCTCCTATCTTAATGGTCGACAGCCCTGCCTCCTATCTTAACGGTCGACAGCCCTGCCTCCTATCTTAATGGTCGACAGCCCTGCCTCCTATCTTAACGGGAGCCGCGGTCGACAGCCCTGCCTCCTATCTTAACAGGAACCGCGGTCGACAGCCCTGCCTCCTATCTTAACGGGAGCCGCGGTCGACAGCCCTGCCTCCTATCTGAACGGGAGCCGCGGTCGACAGCCCTGCCTCCTATCTCAACGGGAGCCGCGGTCGACAGCCCTGCCTCCTATCTTAATGGTCGACAGCCCTGCCTCCTATCTTAATGGTCGACAGCCCTGCCTCCTATCTTAATGGTCGACAGCCCTGCCTCCTATTGTAATGGTCGACAGCCCTGCCTCCTATTGTAATGGTCGACAGCCCTGCCTCCTATCTTAATGGTCGACAGCCCTGCCTCCTATCTTAACGGGAGCTGCGGTCGACAGCCCTGCCTCCTATCTTAACGGGAGCCGCGGTCGACAGCTCTGCCTCCTATCTGAACGGGAGCCGCGGTCGACAGCCCTGCCTCCTATCTGAACGGGAGCCGCGGTCGACAGCCCTGCCTCCTATCTGAACGGGAGCCGCGGTCGACAGCCCTGCCTCCTATCTGAACGGTCGACAGCCCTGCCTCCTATCTTAACGGTCGACAGCCCTGCCTCCTATCTTAACGGTCGACAGCCCTGCCTCCTATCTTAACGGTCGACAGCCCTGCCTCCTATCTTAACGGTCGACAGCCCTGCCTCCTATCTTAACGGTCGACAGCCCTGCCTCCTATCTTAACGGTCGACAGCCCTGCCTCCTATCTTAACGGTCGACAGCCCTGCCTCCTATCTTAACGGTCGACAGCGCTGACTCCCATCTTAACGGTCGACAGCCCTGCCTCCCATCTTAACGGTCGACAGCCCTGCCTCCCATCTTAACGGTCGACAGCCCTGCCTCCCATCTTAATGGTCGACAGCCCTGCCTCCCATCTTAATGGTCGACAGCCCTGCCTCCCATCTTAATGGTCGACAGCCCTGCCTCCCATCTTAATGGTCGACAGCCCTGCCTCCCATCTTAATGGTCGACAGCCCTGCCTCCTATCTTAATGGTCGACAGCCCTGCCTCCTATCTTAATGGTCGAAAGCCCTGCCTCCTATCTAAATGGTCGACAGCCCTGCCTCCTATATTAATGGTCGACAGCCCAGCCTCCTATCTTAATGGTCGACAGCCCAGCCTCTTATCTTAATGGTCGACAGCCCAGCCTCCTATCTTAATGGTCGACAGCCCTGCCTCCCATCTTAATGGTCGACAGCCCTGCCTCCCATCTTAATGGTCGACAGCCCTGCCTCCCATCTTAATGGTCGACAGCCCTGCCTCCCATCTTAATGGTCGACAGCCCTGCCTCCCATCTTAATGGTCGACAGCCCTGCCTCCCATCTTAATGGTCGACAGCCCTGCCTCCCATCTTAATGGTCGACAGCCCTGCCTCCCATCTTAATGGTCGACAGCCCTGCCTCCCATCTTAATGGTCGACAGCCCTGCCTCCCATCTTAATGGTCGACAGCCCTGCCTCCTATCTTAACGGGAGCCGCGGTCGACAGCCCTGCCTCCTATCTGAACGGGAGCCGCGGTCGACAGCCCTGCCTCCTATCTCAACGGGAGCCGCGGTCGACAGCCCTGCCTCCTATCTTAATGGTCGACAGCCCTGCCTCCTATCTTAATGGTCGACAGCCCTGCCTCCTATCTTAATGGTTGACAGCCCTGCCTCCTATCTTAATGGTTGACAGCCCTGCCTCCTATTGTAATGGTCGACAGCCCTGCCTCCTATCTTAATGGTCGACAGCCCTGCCTCCTATCTTAACGGGAGCTGCGGTCGACAGCCCTGCCTCCTATCTTAACGGGAGCCGCGGTCGACAGCCCTGCCTCCTATCTGAACGGGAGCCGTGGTCGACAGCCCTGCCTCCTATCTTAACGGTCGACAGCCCTGCCTCCTATCTTAACGGTCGACAGCCCTGCCTCCTATCTTAACGGTCGACAGCCCTGCCTCCTATCTTAACGGTCGACAGCCCTGCCTCCTATCTTAACGGTCGACAGCCCTGCCTCCCATCTTAACGGTCGACAGCCCTGCCTCCCATCTTAATGGTCGACAGCCCTGCCTCCCATCTTAATGGTCGACAGCCCTGCCTCCCATCTTAATGGTCGACAGCCCTGCCTCCCATCTTAATGGTCGACAGCCCTGCCTCCCATCTTAATGGTAGACAGCCCTGCCTCCCATCTTAATGGTCGACAGCCCTGCCTCCCATCTTAATGGTCGACAGCCCTGCCTCCCATCTTAATGGTCGACAGCCCTGCCTCCCATCTTAATGGTCGACAGCCCTGCCTCCCATCTTAACGGTCGACAGCCCTGCCTCCCATCTTAACGGTCGACAGCCCTGCCTCCTATCTTAACGGTAGACAGCCCTGCCTCCTATCTTAACGGTCGACAGCCCTGCCTCCCATCTTAATGGTCGACAGCCCTGCCTCCCATCTTAATGGTCGACAGCCCTGCCTCCCATCTTAATGGTCGACAGCCCTGCCTCCCATCTTAATGGTCGACAGCCCTGCCTCCCATCTTAATGGTCGACAGCCCTGCCTCCCATCTTAATGGTCGACAGCCCTGCCTCCCATCTTAATGGTAGACAGCCCTGCCTCCCATCTTAATGGTCGACAGCCCTGCCTCCCATCTTAATGGTCGACAGCCCTGCCTCCCATCTTAATGGTCGACAGCCCTGCCTCCCATCTTAATGGTCGACAGCCCTGCCTCCTATCTTAATGGTCGACAGCCCTGCCTCCCATCTTAATGGTCGACAGCCCTGCCTCCTATCTTAACGGTAGACAGCCCTGCCTCCTATCTTAATGGTCGACAGCCCTGCCTCCCATCTTAACGGGAGCCGCGGTCGACGGCCCTGCCTCCTATCTAAACGGGAGCTGCCGTCGACAGCCCTGCCTCCTATCTCAACGGGAGCCGCGGTCGACAGCCCTGCCTCCTATCTTAATGGTCGACAGCCCTGCCTCCCATCTTAATGGTCGACAGCCCTGCCTCCCATCTTAATGGTCGACAGCCCTGCCTCCTATCTTAATGGCCGACAGCCCTGCCTCCCATCTTAATGGTCGACAGCCCTGCCTCCTATCTTAATGGTCGACAGCCCTGCCTCCCATCTTAATGGTCGACAGCCCTGCCTCCCATCTTAATGGTCGACAGCCCTGCCTCCCATCTTAATGGTCGACAGCCCTGCCTCCCATCTTAATGGTCGACAGCCCTGCCTCCCATCTTAATGGTCGACAGCCCTGCCTCCTATCTTAACGGGAGCCGCGGTCGACAGCCCTGCCTCCTATCTTAACGGGAGCCGCGGTCGACAGCCCTGCCTCCTATCTTAACGGGAGCCGCGGTCAACAGCCCTGCCTCCCATCTTAATGGTCGACAGCCCTGCCTCCCATCTTAATGGTCGACAGCCCTGCCTCCCATCTTAATGGTCGACAGCCCTGCCTCCCATCTTAATGGTCGACAGCCCTGCCTCCCATCTTAATGGTCGACAGCCCTGCCTCCCATCTTAATGGTCGACAGCCCTGCCTCCCATCTTAATGGTCGACAGCCCTGCCTCCCATCTTAATGGTCGACAGCCCTGCCTCCCATCTTAATGGTCGACAGCCCTGCCTCCTATCTTAATGGTCGACAGCCCTGCCTCCTATCTTAACGGGAGCCGCGGTCGACAGCCCTGCCTCCTATCTCAACCGGAGCCGCGGTCGACAGCCCTGCCTCCTATCTTAACGGTCGACAGCCTTGCCTCCTATCTTAACGGGAGCCGCGGTCGACAGCCCTGCCTCCTATCTTAACGGGAGCCGCCGTCGACAGCCCTGCCTCCTATCTTAATGGTCGACAGCCCTGCCTCCTATCTTAATGGTCGACAGCCCTGCCTCCTATCTTAACGGTCAACAGCCCTACCTCCTATCTTAACGGGAGCCGCGGTCGACAGCCCTGCATCCTATCTTAACGGGAGAAGCGGTAGACAGTCGTGCCTCCGATCTCAACGGGAGCCGCGGTCGACAGCCCTGCCTCCTATCTTAATGGTCGACAGCCCTGCCTCCTATCTTAATGGTCGACAGCCCTGCCTCCTATCTTAATGGTCGACAGCCGTGCCTCCTATCTTAACGGGAGCCGCGGTCGACAGCCCTGCCTCCTATCTCAACGGGAGCCGCGGTCGACAGCCCTGCCTCCTATCTTAATGGTCGACAGCCCTGCCGCCTATCTTAACGGGAGCCGCGGTCGACAGCCCTGCCTCCTATCTGAACGGGAGCCGCGGTCGACAGCCCTGCCTCCTATCTCAACGGGAGCCGCGGTCGACAGCCCTGCCTCCTATCTTAATCGTCGACAGCCCTGCCTCCTATCTTAATGGTTGACAGCCCTGCCTCCTATCTTAATGGTTGACAGCCCTGCCTCCTATTGTAATGGTCAACAGCCCTGCCTCCTATCTTAATGGTCGACAGCCCTGCCTCCTATCTTAACGGGAGCTCCGGTCGACAGCCCTGCCTCCTATCTTAACGGGAGCCGCGGTCGACAGCCCTGCCTCCTATCTGAACGGGAGCCGCGGTCGACAGCCCTGCCTCCTATCTGAACGGGAGCCGTGGTCGACAGCCCTGCCTCCTATCTTAACGGTCGACAGCCCTGCCTCCTATCTTAACGGTCGACAGCCCTGCCTCCTATCTTAACGGTCGACAGCCCTGCCTCCTATCTTAATGGTCGACAGCCCTGCCTCCTATCTTAATGGTCGACAGCCCTGCCTCCCATTTTAATGGTCGACAGCCCTGCCTCCCATCTTAATGGTCGACAGCCCTGCCTCCCATCTTAATGGTCGACAGCCCTGCCTCCCATCTTAATGGTCGACAGCCCTGCCTCCTATCTTAATGGTCTACAGCCCTGCCTCCTATCTTAATGGTCTACAGCCCTGCCTCCTATCTTAATGGTCGAAAGCCCTGCCTCCTATCTAAATGGTCGACAGCCCTGCCTCCTATATTAATGGTCGACAGCCCAGCCTCCTATCTTAATGGTCGACAGCCCAGCCTCCTATCTTAATGGTCGACAGCCCAGCCTCCTATCTTAATGGTCGACAGCCCTGCCTCCTATCTTAATGGTCGACAGCCCTGCCTCCCATCTTAATGGTCGACAGCCCTGCCTCCCATCTTAATGGTCGACAGCCCTGCCTCCCATCTTAATGGTCGACAGCCCTGCCTCCCATCTTAATGGTCGACAGCCCTGCCTCCCATCTTAATGGTCGACAGCCCTGCATCCCATCTTAATGGTAGACAGCCCTGCCTCCCATCTTAATGGTCGACAGCCCTGCCTCCCATCTTAATGGTCGACAGCCCTGCCTCCCATCTTAATGGTCGACAGTCCTGCCTCCCATCTTAATGGTCGACAGCCCTGCCTCCTATCTTAATGGTCGACAGCCCTGCCTCCCATCTTAATGGTCGACAGCCCTGCCTCCTATCTTAACGGTAGACAGCCCTGCCTCCTATCTTAATGGTCGACAGCCCTGCCTCCCATCTTAACGGGAGCCGCGGTCGACGGCCCTGCCTCCTATCTAAACGGGAGCCGCCGTCGACAGCCCTGCCTCCTATCTCAACGGGAGCCGCGGTCGACAGCCCTGCCTCCTATCTTAACGGTAGACAGCCCTGCCTCCTATCTTAATGGTCGACAGCCCTGCCTCCCATCTTAATGGTCGACAGCCCTGCCTCCCATCTTAATGGTCGACAGCCCTGCCTCCTATCTTAATGGTCGACAGCCCTGCCTCCCATCTTAATGGTCGACAGCCCTGCCTCCCATCTTAATGGTCGACAGCCCTGCATCCCATCTTAATGGTCGACAGCCCTGCCTCCCATCTTAATGGTCGACAGCCCTGCCTCCCATCTTAATGGTCGACAGCCCTGCCTCCCATCTTAATGGTCGACAGCCCTGCCTCCTATCTTAATGGTAGACAGCCCTGCCTCCTATCTTAACGGGAGCCGCGGTCGACAGCCCTGCCTCCTATCTTAACGGGAGCCGCGGTCGACAGCCCTGCCTCCCATCTTAACGGGAGCCGCGGTCGACGGCCCTGCCTCCTATCTAAACGGGAGCTGCCGTCGACAGCCCTGCCTCCTATCTCAACGGGAGCCGCGGTCGACAGCCCTGCCTCCTATCTTAATGGTCGACAGCCCTGCCTCCCATCTTAATGGTCGACAGCCCTGCCTCCCATCTTAATGGTCGACAGCCCTGCCTCCCATCTTAATGGTCGACAGCCCTGCCTCCCATCTTAATGGTCGACAGCCCTGCCTCCCATCTTAATGGTCGACAGCCCTGCCTCCCATCTTAATGGTCGACAGCCCTGCCTCCCATCTTAATGGTCGACAGCCCTGCCTCCCATCTTAATGGTCGACAGCCCTGCCTCCCATCTTAATGGTCGACAGCCCTGCCTCCCATCTTAATGGTCGACAGCCCTGCCTCCCATCTTAATGGTCGACAGCCCTGCCTCCCATCTTAATGGTCGACAGCCCTGCCTCCCATCTTAATGGTCGACAGCCCTGCCTCCCATCTTAATGGTCGACAGCCCTGCCTCCCATCTTAATGGTCGACAGCCCTGCCTCCCATCTTAATGGTCGACAGCCCTGCCTCCCATCTTAATGGTCGACAGCCCTGCCTCCCATCTTAATGGTCGACAGCCCTGCCTCCCATCTTAATGGTCGACAGCCCTGCCTCCCATCTTAATGGTCGACAGCCCTGCCTCCCATCTTAATGGTCGACAGCCCTGCCTCCCATCTTAATGGTCGACAGCCCTGCCTCCCATCTTAATGGTCGACAGCCCTGCCTCCTATCTTAATGGTCGACAGCCCTGCCTCCTATCTTAACGGGAGCCGCGGTCGACAGCCCTGCCTCCTATCTTAACGGGAGCCGCGGTCGACAGCCCTGCCTCCTATCTCAACCGGAGCTGCGGTCGACAGCCCTGCCTCCTATCTTAACGGTCGACAGCCTTGCCTCCTATCTTAACGGGAGCCGCGGTCGACAGCCCTGCCTCCTATCTTAACGGGAGCCGCCGTCGACAGCCCTGCCTCCTATCTTAATGGTCGACAGCCCTGCCTCCTATCTTAATGGTCGACAGCCCTGCCTCCTATCTTAACGGTCAACAGCCCTACCTCCTATCTTAACGGGAGCCGCGGTCGACAGCCCTGCATCCTATCTTAACGGGAGAAGCGGTAGACAGCCGTGCCTCCGATCTCAACGGGAGCCGCGGTCGACAGCCCTGCCTCCTATCTTAATGGTCGACAGCCCTGCCTCCTATCTTAATGGTCGACAGCCCTGCCTCCTATCTTAATGGTCGACAGCCGTGCCTCCTATCTTAACGGGAGCCGCGGTCGACAGCCCTGCCTCCTATCTCAACGGGAGCCGCGGTCGACAGCCCTGCCTCCTATCTTAATGGTCGACAGCCCTGCCTCCTATCTTAACGGGAGCCGCGGTCGACAGCCCTGCCTCCTATCTCAACGGGAGCCGCGGTCGACAGCCCTGCCTCCTATCTTAATGGTCGACAGCCCTGCCTCCTATCTTAATGGTCGACAGCCCTGCCTCCTATCTTAATGGTTGACAGCCCTGCCTCCTATCTTAATGGTTGACAGCCCTGCCTCCTATTGTAATGGTCGACAGCCCTGCCTCCTATCTTAATGGTCGACAGCCCTGCCTCCTATCTTAACGGGAGCTCCGGTCGACAGCCCTGCCTCCTATCTTAACGGGAGCCGCGGTCGACAGCCCTGCCTCCTATCTGAACGGGAGCCGCGGTCGACAGCCCTGCCTCCTATCTGAACGGGAGCCGTGGTCGACAGCCCTGCCTCCTATCTTAACGGTCGACAGCCCTGCCTCCTATCTTAACGGTCGACAGCCCTGCCTCCTATCTTAACGGTCGACAGCCCTGCCTCCTATCTTAATGGTCGACAGCCCTGCCTCCCATCTTAATGGTCGACAGCCCTGCCTCCCATCTTAATGGTCGACAGCCCTGCCTCCCATCTTAATGGTCGACAGCCCTGCCTCCTATCTTAATGGTCGACAGCCCTGCCTCCTATCTTAATGGTCGAAAGCCCTGCCTCCTATCTAAATGGTCGACAGCCCTGCCTCCTATATTAATGGTCGACAGCCCAGCCTCCTATCTTAATGGTCGACAGCCCAGCCTCCTATCTTAATGGTCGACAGCCCAGCCTCCTATCTTAATGGTCGACAGCCCTGCCTCCTATCTTAATGGTCGACAGCCCTGCCTCCCATCTTAATGGTCGAAAGCCCTGCCTCCCATCTTAATGGTCGACAGCCCTGCCTCCCATCTTAATGGTCGACAGCCCTGCCTCCCATCTTAATGGTCGACAGCCCTGCCTCCCATCTTAATGGTCGACAGCCCTGCCTCCCATCTTAATGGTAGACAGCCCTGCCTCCCATCTTAATGGTCGACAGCCCTGCCTCCCATCTTAATGGTCGACAGCCCTGCCTCCCATCTTAATGGTCGACAGTCCTGCCTCCCATCTTAATGGTCGACAGCCCTGCCTCCTATCTTAATGGTCGACAGCCCTGCCTCCCATCTTAATGGTCGACAGCCCTGCCTCCTATCTTAACGGTAGACAGCCCTGCCTCCTATCTTAATGGTCGACAGCCCTGCCTCCCATCTTAACGGGAGCCGCGGTCGACGGCCCTGCCTCCTATCTAAACGGGAGCTGCCGTCGACAGCCCTGCCTCCTATCTCAACGGGAGCCGCGGTCGACAGCCCTGCCTCCTATCTTAATGGTCAACAGCCCTGCCTCCCATCTTAATGGTCGACAGCCCTGCCTCCCATCTTAATGGTCGACAGCCCTGCCTCCCATCTTAATGGTCGACAGCCCTGCCTCCCATCTTAATGGTCGACAGCCCTGCCTCCCATCTTAATGGTCGACAGCCCTGCCTCCCATCTTAATGGTCGACAGCCCTGCCTCCTATCTTAATGGTCGACAGCCCTGCCTCCTATCTTAACGGGAGCCGCGGTCGACAGCCCTGCCTCCTATCTTAACGGGAGCCGCGGTCGACAGCCCTGCCTCCCATCTTAATGGTCGACAGCCCTGCCTCCCATCTTAATGGTCGACAGCCCTGCCTCCCATCTTAATGGTCGACAGCCCTGCCTCCCATCTTAATGGTCGACAGCCCTGCCTCCCATCTTAATGGTCGACAGCCCTGCCTCCCATCTTAATGGTCGACAGCCCTGCCTCCCATCTTAATGGTCGACAGCCCTGCCTCCCATCTTAATGGTCGACAGCCCTGCCTCCCATCTTAATGGTCGACAGCCCTGCCTCCCATCTTAATGGTCGACAGCCCTGCCTCCCATCTTAATGGTCGACAGCCCTGCCTCCCATCTTAATGGTCGACAGCCCTGCCTCCCATCTTAATGGTCGACAGCCCTGCCTCCCATCTTAATGGTCGACAGCCCTGCCTCCCATCTTAATGGTCGACAGCCCTGCCTCCCATCTTAATGGTCGACAGCCCTGCCTCCCATCTTAATGGTCGACAGCCCTGCCTCCCATCTTAATGGTCGACAGCCCTGCCTCCCATCTTAATGGTCGACAGCCCTGCCTCCCATCTTAATGGTCGACAGCCCTGCCTCCCATCTTAATGGTCGACAGCCCTGCCTCCCATCTTAATGGTCGACAGCCCTGCCTCCCATCTTAATGGTCGACAGCCCTGCCTCCCATCTTAATGGTCGACAGCCCTGCCTCCCATCTTAATGGTCGACAGCCCTGCCTCCCATCTTAATGGTCGACAGCCCTGCCTCCCATCTTAATGGTCGACAGCCCTGCCTCCCATCTTAATGGTCGACAGCCCTGCCTCCTATCTTAATGGTCGACAGCCCTGCCTCCTATCTTAACGGGAGCCGCGGTCGACAGCCCTGCCTCCTATCTTAACGGGAGCCGCGGTCGACAGCCCTGCCTCCTATCTCAACCGGAGCTGCGGTCGACAGCCCTGCCTCCTATCTTAACGGTCGACAGCCTTGCCTCCTATCTTAACGGGAGCCGCGGTCGACAGCCCTGCCTCCTATCTTAACGGGAGCCGCCGTCGACAGCCCTGCCTCCTATCTTAATGGTCGACAGCCCTGCCTCCTATCTTAATGGTCGACAGCCCTGCCTCCTATCTTAACGGTCAACAGCCCTACCTCCTATCTTAACGGGAGCCGCGGTCGACAGCCCTGCATCCTATCTTAACGGGAGAAGCGGTAGACAGCCGTGCCTCCGATCTCAACGGGAGCCGCGGTCGACAGCCCTGCCTCCTATCTTAATGGTCGACAGCCCTGCCTCCTATCTTAATGGTCGACAGCCCTGCCTCCTATCTTAATGGTCGACAGCCGTGCCTCCTATCTTAACGGGAGCCGCGGTCGACAGCCCTGCCTCCTATCTCAACGGGAGCCGCGGTCGACAGCCCTGCCTCCTATCTTAATGGTCGACAGCCCTGCCTCCTATCTTAACGGGAGCCGCGGTCGACAGCCCTGCCTCCTATCTCAACGGGAGCCGCGGTCGACAGCCCTGCCTCCTATCTTAATGGTCGACAGCCCTGCCTCCTATCTTAATGGTCGACAGCCCTGCCTCCTATCTTAATGGTTGACAGCCCTGCCTCCTATCTTAATGGTTGACAGCCCTGCCTCCTATTGTAATGGTCGACAGCCCTGCCTCCTATCTTAATGGTCGACAGCCCTGCCTCCTATCTTAACGGGAGCTCCGGTCGACAGCCCTGCCTCCTATCTTAACGGGAGCCGCGGTCGACAGCCCTGCCTCCTATCTGAACGGGAGCCGCGGTCGACAGCCCTGCCTCCTATCTGAACGGGAGCCGTGGTCGACAGCCCTGCCTCCTATCTTAACGGTCGACAGCCCTGCCTCCTATCTTAACGGTCGACAGCCCTGCCTCCTATCTTAACGGTCGACAGCCCTGCCTCCTATCTTAATGGTCGACAGCCCTGCCTCCTATCTTAATGGTCGACAGCCCTGCCTCCCATCTTAATGGTCGACAGCCCTGCCTCCCATCTTAATGGTCGACAGCCCTGCCTCCCATCTTAATGGTCGACAGCCCTGCCTCCTATCTTAATGGTCGACAGCCCTGCCTCCTATCTTAATGGTCGAAAGCCCTGCCTCCTATCTAAATGGTCGACAGCCCTGCCTCCTATATTAATGGTCGACAGCCCAGCCTCCTATCTTAATGGTCGACAGCCCAGCCTCCTATCTTAATGGTCGACAGCCCAGCCTCCTATCTTAATGGTCGACAGCCCTGCCTCCTATCTTAATGGTCGACAGCCCTGCCTCCCATCTTAATGGTCGAAAGCCCTGCCTCCCATCTTAATGGTCGACAGCCCTGCCTCCCATCTTAATGGTCGACAGCCCTGCCTCCCATCTTAATGGTCGACAGCCCTGCCTCCCATCTTAATGGTCGACAGCCCTGCCTCCCATCTTAATGGTAGACAGCCCTGCCTCCCATCTTAATGGTCGACAGCCCTGCCTCCCATCTTAATGGTCGACAGCCCTGCCTCCCATCTTAATGGTCGACAGTCCTGCCTCCCATCTTAATGGTCGACAGCCCTGCCTCCTATCTTAATGGTCGACAGCCCTGCCTCCCATCTTAATGGTCGACAGCCCTGCCTCCTATCTTAACGGTAGACAGCCCTGCCTCCTATCTTAATGGTCGACAGCCCTGCCTCCCATCTTAACGGGAGCCGCGGTCGACGGCCCTGCCTCCTATCTAAACGGGAGCTGCCGTCGACAGCCCTGCCTCCTATCTCAACGGGAGCCGCGGTCGACAGCCCTGCCTCCTATCTTAATGGTCAACAGCCCTGCCTCCCATCTTAATGGTCGACAGCCCTGCCTCCCATCTTAATGGTCGACAGCCCTGCCTCCCATCTTAATGGTCGACAGCCCTGCCTCCCATCTTAATGGTCGACAGCCCTGCCTCCCATCTTAATGGTCGACAGCCCTGCCTCCCATCTTAATGGTCGACAGCCCTGCCTCCTATCTTAATGGTCGACAGCCCTGCCTCCTATCTTAACGGGAGCCGCGGTCGACAGCCCTGCCTCCTATCTTAACGGGAGCCGCGGTCGACAGCCCTGCCTCCCATCTTAATGGTCGACAGCCCTGCCTCCCATCTTAATGGTCGACAGCCCTGCCTCCCATCTTAATGGTCGACAGCCCTGCCTCCCATCTTAATGGTCGACAGCCCTGCCTCCCATCTTAATGGTCGACAGCCCTGCCTCCCATCTTAATGGTCGACAGCCCTGCCTCCCATCTTAATGGTCGACAGCCCTGCCTCCCATCTTAATGGTCGACAGCCCTGCCTCCCATCTTAATGGTCGACAGCCCTGCCTCCCATCTTAATGGTCGACAGCCCTGCCTCCCATCTTAATGGTCGACAGCCCTGCCTCCCATCTTAATGGTCGACAGCCCTGCCTCCCATCTTAATGGTCGACAGCCCTGCCTCCCATCTTAATGGTCGACAGCCCTGCCTCCTATCTTAATGGTCGACAGCCCTGCCTCCTATCTTAAAGGGAGCCGCGGTCGACAGCCCTGCCTCCTATCTTAACGGGAGCCGCGGTCGACAGCCCTGCCTCCTATCTCAACCGGAGCCGCGGTCGACAGCCCTGCCTCCTATCTTAACGGTCGACAGCCCTGCCTCCTATCTTAACGGGAGCCGCGGTCGACAGCCCTGCCTCCTATCTTAACGGGAGCCGCCGTCGACAGCCCTGCCTCCTATCTTAATGGTCGACAGCCCTGCCTCCTATCTTAATGGTTGACAGCCCTGCCTCCTATCTTAACGGTCAACAGCCCTACCTCCTATCTTAACGGGAGCCGCAGTCGACAGCCCTGCATCCTATCTTAACGGGAGAAGCGGTAGACAGCCGTGCCTCCGATCTCAACGGGAGCCGCGGTCGACAGCCCTGCCTCCTATCTTAATGGTCGACAGCCCTGCCTCCTATCTTAATGGTCGACAGCCCTGCCTCCTATCTTAATGGTCGACAGCCGTGCATCCTATCTTAACGGGAGCCGCGGTCGACAGCCCTGCCTCCTATCTTAACGGGAGCCGCGGTCGACAGCCCTGCCTCCTATCTGAACGGGAGCCGCGGTCGACAGCCCTGCCTCCTATCTCAACGGGAGCCGCGGTCGACAGCCCTGCCTCCTATCTTAATGGTCGACAGCCCTGCCTCCTATCTTAATGGTCGACAGCCCTGCCTCCTATCTTAATGGTCGACAGCCCTGCCTCCTATTGTAATGGTCGACAGCCCTGCCTCCCATCTTAATGGTCGACAGCCCTGCCTCCCATCTTAATGGTCGACAGCCCTGCCTCCTATCTTAACGGGAGCCGCGGTCGACAGCCCTGCCTCCTATCTGAACGGGAGCCGCGGTCGACAGCCCTGCCTCCTATCTCAACGGGAGCCGCGGTCGACAGCCCTGCCTCCTATCTCAACGGGAGCCGCGGTCGACAGCCCTGCCTCCTATCTTAACGGGAGCCGCGGTCGACAGCCCTGCCTCCTATCTCAACCGGAGCCGCGGTCGACAGCCCTGCCTCCTATCTTAATGGTCGACAGCCCTGCCTCCTATCTTAACGGGAGCCGCGGTCGACAGCCCTGCCTCCTATCTTAATGGGAGCCGCGGTCGACAGCCCTGCCTCCTATCTTAATGGTCGACAGCCCTGCCTCCTATCTCAACCGGAGCTGCGGTCGACAGCCCTGCCTCCTATCTTAATGGTCGACAGCCCAGCATCCTATCTTAACGCGAGAAGCGGTAGACAGCCGTGCCTCCGATCTCAACGGGAGCCGCGGTCGACAGCCCTGCCTCCTATCTTAATGGTCGACAGCCCTGCCTCCTATCTTAATGGTCGACAGCCCTGCCTCCTATCTTAATGGTCGACAGCCGTGCCTCCTATCTTAACGGGAGCCGCGGTCGACAGCCCTGCCTCCTATCTCAACGGGAGCCGCGGTCGACAGCCCTGCCTCCTATCTCAACGGGAGCCGCGGTCGACAGCCCTGCCTCCTATCTTAATGGTCGACAGCCCTGCCTCCTATCTTAATGGTCGACAGCCCTGCCTCCTATCTTAATGGTCGACAGCCCTGCCTCCTATCTTAATGGTCGACAGCCCTGCCTCCTATCTTAACAGTCGACAGCCCTGCCTCCTATCTTAATGGTCGACAGCCCTGCCTCCTATCTTAACGGGAGCCGCGGTCGACAGCCCTGCCTCCTATCTTAACAGGAACCGCGGTCGACAGCCCTGCCTCCTATCTTAACGGGAGCCGCGGTCGACAGCCCTGCCTCCTATCTGAACGGGAGCCGCGGTCGACAGCCCTGCCTCCTATCTCAACGGGAGCCGCGGTCGACAGCCCTGCCTCCTATCTTAATGGTCGACAGCCCTGCCTCCTATCTTAATGGTCGACAGCCCTGCCTCCTATCTTAATGGTCGACAGCCCTGCCTCCTATTGTAATGGTCGACAGCCCTGCCTCCTATCTTAATGGTCGACAGCCCTGCCTCCTATCTTAACGGGAGCTGCGGTCGACAGCCCTGCCTCCTATCTTAACGGGAGCCGCGGTCGACAGCCCTGCCTCCTGTCTGAACGGGAGCCGCGGTCGACAGCCCTGCCTCCTATCTGAACGGGAGCCGCGGTCGACAGCCCTGCCTCCTATCTGAACGGGAGCCGTGGTCGACAGCCCTGCCTCCTATCTTAACGGTCGACAGCCCTGCCTCCTATCTTAACGGTCGACAGCCCTGCCTCCTATCTTAACGGTCGACAGCCCTGCCTCCTATCTTAACGGTCGACAGCCCTGCCTCCTATCTTAATGGTCGACAGCCCTGCCTCCTATCTTAATGGTCGAAAGCCCTGCCTCCTATCTAAATGGTCGACAGCCCTGCCTCCTATATTAATGGTCAACAGCCCAGCCTCCTATCTTAATGGTCGACAGCCCAGCCTCCTATCTTAACGGTCAACAGCCCTACCTCCTATCTTAACGGGAGCCGCGGTCGACAGCCCTGCCTCCTATCTTAACGGGAGCCGCCGTCGACAGCCCTGCCTCCTATCTTAATGGTCGACAGCCCTGCCTCCTATCTTAATGGTCGACAGCCCTGCCTCCTATCTTAATGGTCGACAGCCCTGCCTCCTATCTTAACGGTCAACAGCCCTACCTCCTATCTTAACGGGAGCCGCGGTCGACAGCCCTGCATCCTATCTTAACGGGAGAAGCGGTAGACAGCCGTGCCTCCGATCTCAACGGGAGCCGCGGTCGACAGCCCTGCCTCCTATCTTAATGGTCGACAGCCCTGCCTCCTATCTTAATGGTCGACAGCCCTGCCTCCTATCTTAATGGTCGACAGCCCTGCCTCCTATCTTAATGGTCGACAGCCCTGCCTCCTATCTTAATGGTCGACAGCCCTGCCTCCTATCTTAATGGTCGACAGCCCTGCCTCCTATCTTAACGGTCGACAGCCCTGCCTCCTATCTTAATGGTCGACAGCCCTGCCTCCTATCTTAACGGGAGCCGCGGTCGACAGCCCTGCCTCCTATCTTAACGGGAACCGCGGTCGACAGCCCTGCCTCCTATCTTAACGGGAGCCGCGGTCGACAGCCCTGCCTCCTATCTGAACGGGAGCCGCGGTCGACAGCCCTGCCTCCTATCTCAACGGGAGCCGCGGTCGACAGCCCTGCCTCCTATCTTAATGGTCGACAGCCCTGCCTCCTATCTTAATGGTCGACAGCCCTGCCTCCTATCTTAATGGTCGACAGCCCTGCCTGCTATTGTAATGGTCGACAGCCCTGCCTCCTATCTTAATGGTCGACAGCCCTGCCTCCTATCTTAACGGGAGCTGCGGTCGACAGCCCTGCCTCCTATCTTAACGGGAGCCGCGGTCGACAGCCCTGCCTCCTATCTGAACGGAAGACGCGGTCGACAGCCCTGCCTCCTATCTGAACGGGAGCCGCGGTCGACAGCCCTGCCTCCTATCTGAACGGGAGCCGTGGTCGACAGCCCTGCCTCCTATCTTAACGGTCGACAGCCCTGCCTCCTATCTTAACGGTCGACAGCCCTGCCTCCTATCTTAACGGTCGACAGCCCTGCCTCCTATCTTAACGGTCGACAGCCCTGCCTCCTATCTTAATGGTCGACAGCCCTGCCTCCTATCTTAATGGTCGAAAGCCCTGCCTCCTATCTTAATGGTCGAAAGCCCTGCCTCCTATCTAAATGGTCGACAGCCCTGCCTCCTATATTAATGGTCGACAGCCCAGCCTCCTATCTTAATGGTCGATAGCCCAGCCTCCTATCTTAACGGTCAACAGCCCTACCTCCTATCTTAACGGGAGCCGCGGTCGACAGCCCTGCCTCCTATCTTAACGGGAGCCGCCGTCGACAGCCCTGCCTCCTATCTTAATGGTCGACAGCCCTGCCTCCTATCTTAATGGTCGACAGCCCTGCCTCCTATCTTAACGGTCAACAGCCCTACCTCCTATCTTAACGGGAGCCGCGGTCGACAGCCCTGCATCCTATCTTAACGGGAGAAGCGGTAGACAGCCGTGCCTCCGATCTCAACGGGAGCCGCGGTCGACAGCCCTGCCTCCTATCTTAATGGTCGACAGCCCTGCCTCCTATCTTAATGGTCGACAGCCCTGCCTCCTATCTTAATGGTCGACAGCCGTGCCTCCTATCTTAACGGGAGCCGCGGTCGACAGCCCTGCCTCCTATCTCAACGGGAGCCGCGGTCGACAGCCCTGCCTCCTATCTTAATGGTCGACAGCCCTGCCTCCTATCTTAATGGTCGACAGCCCTGCCTCCTATCTTAATGGTCGACAGCCCTGCCTCCTATCTTAACGGTCGACAGCCCTGCCTCCTATCTTAATGGTCGACAGCCCTGCCTCCTATCTTAACGGGAGCCGCGGTCGACAGCCCTGCCTCCTATCTTAACAGGAACCGCGGTCGACAGCCCTGCCTCCTATCTTAACGGGAGCCGCGGTCGACAGCCCTGCCTCCTATCTGAACGGGAGCCGCGGTCGACAGCCCTGACTCCTATCTCAACGGGAGCCGCGGTCGACAGCCCTGCCTCCTATCTTAATGGTCGACAGCCCTGCCTCCTATCTTAATGGTCGACAGCCCTGCCTCCTATCTTAATGGTCTACAGCCCTGCCTCCTATTGTAATGGTCGACAGCCCTGCCTCCTATCTTAATGGTCGACAGCCCTGCCTCCTATCTTAACGGGAGCTGCGGTCGACAGCCCTGCCTCCTATCTTAACGGGAGCCGCGGTCGACAGCCCTGCCTCCTATCTGAACGGGAGCCGCGGTCGACAGCCCTGCCTCCTATCTGAACGGGAGCCGCGGTCGACAGCCCTGCCTCCTATCTGAACGGGAGCCGTGGTCGACAGCCCTGCCTCCTATCTTAACGGTCGACAGCCCTGCCTCCTATCTTAACGGTCGACAGCCCTTCCTCCTATCTTAACGGTCGACAGCCCTGCCTCCTATCTTAACGGTCGACAGCCCTGCCTCCTATCTTAACGGTCGACAGCCCTGCCTCCTATCTTAACGGTCGACAGCCCTGCCTCCTATCTTAATGGTCGAAAGCCCTGCCTCCTATCTTAATGGTCGACAGCCCAGCCTCCTATCTTAATGGTCGACAGCCCTGCCTCCCATCGTAATGGTCGACAGCGCTGCCTCCCATCTTAATGGTCGACAGCCCTGCCTCCCATCTTAATGGTCGACAGCCCTGCCTCCCATCTTAATGGTCGACAGCCCTGCCTCCCATCTTAATGGTCGACAGCCCTGCCTCCCATCTTAATGGTCGACAGCCCTGCCTCCCATCTTAATGGTCGACAGCCCTGCCTCCCATCTTAATGGTCGACAGCCCTGCCTCCCATCTTAATGGTCGACAGCCCTGCCTCCCATCTTAATGGTCGACAGCCCTGCCTCCCATCTTAATGGTCGACAGCCCTGCCTCCTATCTTAACGGGAGCCGCGGTCGACAGCCCTGCCTCCTATCTGAACGGGAGCCGCGGTCGACAGCCCTGCCTCCTATCTCAACGGGAGCCGCGGTCGACAGCCCTGCCTCCTATCTCAACGGGAGCCGCGGTCGACAGCCCTGCCTCCTATCTTAACGGGAGCCGCGGTCGACAGCCCTGCCTCCTATCTCAACCGGAGCCGCGGTCGACAGCCCTGCCTCCTATCTTAATGGTCGACAGCCCTGCCTCCTATCTTAACGGGAGCCGCGGTCGACAGCCCTGCCTCCTATCTTAATGGGAGCCGCGGTCGACAGCCCTGCCTCCTATCTTAATGGTCGACAGCCCTGCCTCCTATCTCAACCGGAGCCGCGGTCGACAGCCCTGCCTCCTATCTTAATGGTCGACAGCCCTGCCTCCTATCTTAACGGGAGATGCGGTCGACAGCCCTGCCTCCTATCTGAATGGGAGCCGCGGTCGACAGCCCTGCCTCCTATCTTAACGGTCGACAGCCTTGCCTCCTATCTTAACGGGAGCCGCGGTCGACAGCCCTGCCTCCTATCTTAACGGGAGCCGCCGTCGACAGCCCTGCCTCCTATCTTAATGGTCGACAGCCCTGCCTCCTATCTTAATGGTCGACAGCCCTGCCTCCTATCTGAACGGGAGCCGCGGTCGACAGCCCTGCCTCCTATCTGAACGGGAGCCGCGGTCGACAGCCCTGCCTCCTATCTGAACGGGAGCCGTGGTCGACAGCCCTGCCTCCTATCTTAACGGTCGACAGCCCTGCCTCCTATCTTAACGGTCGACAGCCCTTCCTCCTATCTTAACGGTCGACAGCCCTGCCTCCTATCTTAACGGTCGACAGCCCTGCCTCCTATCTTAACGGTCGACAGCCCTGCCTCCTATCTTAATGGTCGACAGCCCTGCCTCCTATCTTAATGGTCGAAAGCCCTGCCTCCTATCTTAATGGTCGACAGCCCAGCCTCCTATCTTAATGGTCGACAGCCCTGCCTCCCATCTTAATGGTCGACAGCGCTGCCTCCCATCTTAATGGTCGACAGCCCTGCCTCCCATCTTAATGGTCGACAGCCCTGCCTCCCATCTTAATGGTCGACAGCCCTGCCTCCCATCTTAATGGTCGACAGCCCTGCCTCCCATCTTAATGGTCGACAGCCCTGCCTCCCATCTTAATGGTCGACAGCCCTGCCTCCCATCTTAATGGTCGACAGCCCTGCCTCCCATCTTAATGGTCGACAGCCCTGCCTCCCATCTTAATGGTCGACAGCCCTGCCTCCCATCTTAATGGTCGACAGCCCTGCCTCCCATCTTAATGGTCGACAGCCCTGCCTCCCATCTTAATGGTCGACAGCCCTGCCTCCTATCTTAACGGGAGCCGCGGTCGACAGCCCTGCCTCCTATCTGAACGGGAGCCGCGGTCGACAGCCCTGCCTCCTATCTCAACGGGAGCCGCGGTCGACAGCCCTGCCTCCTATCTCAACGGGAGCCGCGGTCGACAGCCCTGCCTCCTATCTTAACGGGAGCCGCGGTCGACAGCCCTGCCTCCTATCTCAACCGGAGCCGCGGTCGACAGCCCTGCCTCCTATCTTAATGGTCGACAGCCCTGCCTCCTATCTTAACGGGAGCCGCGGTCGACAGCCCTGCCTCCTATCTTAATGGGAGCCGCGGTCGACAGCCCTGCCTCCTATCTTAATGGTCGACAGCCCTGCCTCCTATCTCAACCGGAGCCGCGGTCGACAGCCCTGCCTCCTATCTTAATGGTCGACAGCCCTGCCTCCTATCTTAACGGGAGATGCGGTCGACAGCCCTGCCTCCTATCTGAATGGGAGCCGCGGTCGACAGCCCTGCCTCCTATCTTAACGGTCGACAGCCTTGCCTCCTATCTTAACGGGAGCCGCGGTCGACAGCCCTGCCTCCTATCTTAACGGTCGACAGCCCTGCCTCCTATCTTAACGGTCGACAGCCCTGCCTCCTATCTTAACGGTCGACAGCCCTGCCTCCTATCTTAACGGTCGACAGCCCTGCCTCCTATCTTAACGGTCGACAGCCCAGCCTCCTATCTTAACGGTCGACAGCCCAGCCTCCTATCTTAACGGTCGACAGCCCTGCCTCCTATCTTAACGGTCGACAGCCCTGCCTTCTATCTTAACGGTCGACAGCCCTGCCTCCTATCTTAACGGTCGACAGCCCTGCCTCCCATCTTAACGGTCGACAGCCCTGCCTCCCATCTTAACGGTCGACAGCCCTGCCTCCCATCTTAATGGTCGACAGCCCTGCCTCCCATCTTAATGGTCGACAGCCCTGCCTCCCATCTTAATGGTCGACAGCCCTGCCTCCTATCTTAATAGTCGACAGCCCTGCCTCCTATCTTAATGGTCGAAAGCCCTGCCTCCTATCCTAAATGGTCGACAGCCCTGCCTCCTATATTAATGGTCGACAGCCCAGCCTCCTATCTTAATGGTCGACAGCCCAGCCTCCTATCTTAATGGTCGACAGCCCTGCCTCCCATCTTAATGGTCGACAGCCCTGCCTCCCATCTTAATGGTCGACAGCCCTGCCTCCCATCTTAATGGTCGACAGCCCTGCCTCCCATCTTAATGGTCGACAGCCCTGCCTCCCATCTTAATGGTCGACAGCCCTGCCTCCCATCTTAATGGTCGACAGCCCTGCCTCCCATCTTAATGGTCGACAGCCCTGCCTCCCATCTTAATGGTCGACAGCCCTGCCTCCCATCTTAATGGTCGACAGCCCTGCCTCCCATCTTAATGGTCGACAGCCCTGCCTCCTATCTTAACGGGAGCCGCGGTCGACAGCCCTGCCTCCTATCTGAACGGGAGCCGCGGTCGACAGCCCTGCCTCCTATCTCAACGGGAGCCGCGGTCGACAGCCCTGCCTCCTATCTTAATGGTCGACAGCCCTGCCTCCTATCTTAATGGTCGACAGCCCTGCCTCCTATCTTAATGGTTGACAGCCCTGCCTCCTATTGTAATGGTCGACAGCCCTGCCTCCTATCTTAATGGTCGACAGCCCTGCCTCCTATCTTAACGGGAGCTGCGGTCGACAGCCCTGCCTCCTATCTTAACGGGAGCCGCGGTCGACAGCCCTGCCTCCTATCTTAACGGTCGACAGCCCTGCCTCCTATCTTAACGGTCGACAGCCCTGCCTCCTATCTTAACGGTCGACAGCCCTGCCTCCTATCTTAACGGTCGACAGCCCTGCCTCCTATCTTAACGGTCGACAGCCCTGCCTCCTATCTTAATGGTCGACAGCCCTGCCTCCTATCTTAATGGTCGACAGCCCTGCCTCCCATCTTAATGGTCGACAGCCCTGCCTCCCATCTTAATGGTCGAAAGCCCTGCCTCCCATCTTAATGGTCGACAGCCCTGCCTCCCATCTTAATGGTCGACAGCCCTGCCTCCCATCTTAATGGTCGACAGCCCTGCCTCCTATCTTAATGGTCGACAGCCCTGCCTCCTATCTTAATGGTCGAAAGCCCTGCCTCCTATCTAAATGGTCGACAGCCCTGCCTCCTATATTAATGGTCGACAGCCCAGCCTCCTATCTTAATGGTCGACAGCCCAGCCTCCTATCTTAATGGTCGACAGCCCAGCCTCCTATCTTAATGGTCGACAGCCCTGCCTCCTATCTTAATGGTCGACAGCCCTGCCTCCCATCTTAATGGTCGACAGCCCTGCCTCCCATCTTAATGGTCGACAGCCCTGCCTCCCATCTTAATGGTCGACAGCCCTGCCTCCCATCTTAATGGTCGACAGCCCTGCCTCCCATCTTAATGGTCGACAGCCCTGCCTCCCATCTTAATGGTAGACAGCCCTGCCTCCCATCTTAATGGTCGACAGCCCTGCCTCCCATCTTAATGGTCGACAGCCCTGCCTCCCATCTTAATGGTCGACAGCCCTGCCTCCCATCTTAATGGTCGACAGCCCTGCCTCCTATCTTAATGGTCGACAGCCCTGCCTCCCATCTTAACGGGAGACGCGGTCGACAGCCCAGCCTCCTATCTTAACGGGAGCCGCGGTCGACAGCCCTGCCTCCCATCTTAATGGTCGACAGCCCTGCCTCCCATCTTAATGGTCGACAGCCCTGCCTCCCATCTTAATGGTCGACAGCCCTGCCTCCCATCTTAATGGTCGACAGCCCTGCCTCCCATCTTTATGGTCGACAGCCCTGCCTCCTATCTTAATGGTCGACAGCCCTGCCTCCTATCTTAACGGGAGCCGCGGTCGACAGCCCTGCCTCCTATCTTAACGGGAGCCGCGGTCGACAGCCCTGCCTCCTATCTCAATGGGAGCCGCGGTCAACAGCCCTGCCTCCCATCTTAATGGTCGACAGCCCTGCCTCCCATCTTAATGGTCGACAGCCCTGCCTCCCATCTTAATGGTCGACAGCCCTGCCTCCCATCTTAATGGTCGACAGCCCTGCCTCCCATCTTAATGGTCGACAGCCCTGCCTCCTATCTTAATGGTCGACAGCCCTGCCTCCTATCTTAACGGGAGCCGCGGTCGACAGCCCTGCCTCCTATCTTAACGGGAGCCGCGGTCGACAGCCCTGCCTCCTATCTCAACGGGAGCCGCGGTCAACAGCCCTGCCTCCCATCTTAATGGTCGACAGCCCTGCCTCCCATCTTAATGGTCGACAGCCCTGCCTCCCATCTTAATGGTCGACAGCCCTGCCTCCCATCTTAATGGTCGACAGCCCTGCCTCCCATCTTAATGGTCGACAGCCCTGCCTCCCATCTTAATGGTCGACAGCCCTGCCTCCCATCTTAATGGTCGACAGCCCTGCCTCCTATCTTAATGGTCGACAGCCCTGCCTCCTATTTTAACGGGAGCCGCGGTCGACAGCCCTGCCTCCTATCTTAACGGGAGCCGCGGTCAACAGCCCTGCCTCCCATCTTAATGGTCGACAGCCCTGCCTCCCATCTTAATGGTCGACAGCCCTGCCTCCCATCTTAATGGTCGACAGCCCTGCCTCCCATCTTAATGGTCGACAGCCCTGCCTCCCATCTTAATGGTCGACAGCCCTGCCTCCCATCTTAATGGTCGACAGCCCTGCCTCCTATCTTAATGGTCGACAGCCCTGCCTCCTATCTTAACGGGAGCCGCGGTCGACAGCCCTGCCTCCTATCTTAACGGGAGCCGCGGTCGACAGCCCTGCCTCCTATCTCAACCGGAGCCGCGGTCGACAGCCCTGCCTCCTATCTTAATGGTCGACAGCCCTGCCTCCTATCTTAACGGGAGCCGCGGTCGACAGCCCTGCCTCCTATCTTAACGGGAGCCGCGGTCGACAGCCCTGCCTCCTATCTTAACGGTCGACAGCCTTGCCTCCTATCTTAACGGGAGCCGCGGTCGACAGCCCTGCCTCCTATCTTAACGGGAGCCGCCGTCGACAGCCCTGCCTCCTATCTTAACGGGAGCCGCGGTCGACAGCCCTGCCTCCTATCTCAACGGGAGCCGCGGTCAACAGCCCTGCCTCCCATCTTAATGGTCGACAGCCCTGCCTCCCATCTTAATGGTCGACAGCCCTGCCTCCCATCTTAATGGTCGACAGCCCTGCCTCCCATCTTAATGGTCGACAGCCCTGCCTCCCATCTTAATGGTCGACAGCCCTGCCTCCCATCTTAATGGTCGACAGCCCTGCCTCCCATCTTAATGGTCGACAGCCCTGCCTCCTATCTTAATGGTCGACAGCCCTGCCTCCTATTTTAACGGGAGCCGCGGTCGACAGCCCTGCCTCCTATCTTAACGGGAGCCGCGGTCAACAGCCCTGCCTCCCATCTTAATGGTCGACAGCCCTGCCTCCCATCTTAATGGTCGACAGCCCTGCCTCCCATCTTAATGGTCGACAGCCCTGCCTCCCATCTTAATGGTCGACAGCCCTGCCTCCCATCTTAATGGTCGACAGCCCTGCCTCCCATCTTAATGGTCGACAGCCCTGCCTCCTATCTTAATGGTCGACAGCCCTGCCTCCTATCTTAACGGGAGCCGCGGTCGACAGCCCTGCCTCCTATCTTAACGGGAGCCGCGGTCGACAGCCCTGCCTCCTATCTCAACCGGAGCCGCGGTCGACAGCCCTGCCTCCTATCTTAATGGTCGACAGCCCTGCCTCCTATCTTAACGGGAGCCGCGGTCGACAGCCCTGCCTCCTATCTTAACGGGAGCCGCGGTCGACAGCCCTGCCTCCTATCTTAACGGTCGACAGCCTTGCCTCCTATCTTAACGGGAGCCGCGGTCGACAGCCCTGCCTCCTATCTTAACGGGAGCCGCCGTCGAAAGCCCTGCCTCCTATCTTAATGGTCGACAGCCCTGCCTCCTATCTTAATGGTCGACAGCCCTGCCTCCTATCTTAACGGTCAACAGCCCTACCTCCTATCTTAACGGGATCCGCGGTCAACAGCCCTGCATCCTATCTTAACGGGAGAAGCGGTAGACAGCCGTGCCTCCGATCTCAACGGGAGCAGCGGTCGACAGCCCTGCCTCCTATCTTAATGGTCGACAGCCCTGCCTCCTATCTCAACGGGAGCCGCGGTCGACAGCCCTGCCTCCTATCTCAACGGGAGCCGCGGTCGACAGCCCTGCCTCCTATCTCAACGGGAGCCGCGGTCGACAGCCTTGCCTCCTATCTCAACGGGAGCCGCGGTCGACAGCCCTGCATCCTATCTCAATGGGAGCCGCGGTCAACAGCCCTGCCTCCTATCTCAACGGGAGCCGCGGTCGACAGCCATACCTCATATCTTAACGGGAGCCGCGGTCGACAGCCATACCTCCTATCTTAATGGTCGACAGCCATGCCTCCTATCTCAACGGGAGCCACGGTCGACAGCCCTGCCTCCTATCTCAACGGGAGCCGCGGTCGACAGCCTTGCCTCCTATCTTAACGGGAGCCGCGGTCGACAGCCCTGCCTCCTATCTCAACGGGAGCCGCGGTCGACAGCCCTGCCTCCTATCTGAACGGGAGCCGCGGTCGACAGCCCTGCCTCCTATCTCAACGGGAGCCGAGGTCGACAGCCCTGCCTCCTATCTCAACGGGAGCCGCGGTCGACAGCCCTGCCTCCTATCTCAACGGGAGCCGCGGTCGACAGCCTTGCCTCCTATCTCAACGGGAGCCGCGTTCGACAGCCCTGCATCCTATCTCAACGGGAGCCGCGGTCAACAGCCCTGCCTCCTATCTCAACGGGAGCCGCGGTCGACAGCCATACCTCATATCTCAACGGGAGCCGCGTTCGACAGCCATACCTCTTATCTTAATGGTCGACAGCCATGCCTCCTATCTTAATGGTCGACAGCCATGCCTCCTATCTTAATGGTCGACAGCCATGCCTCCTATCTTAATGGTCGACAGCCATGCCTCCTATCTTAATGGTCGACAGCCATGCCTCCTATCTTAATGGTCGACAGCCATGCCTCCTATCTTAATGGTCGACAGCCATGCCTCCTATCTTAATGGTCGACAGCCCTGCCTCCTATCTTAAAGGTCGACAGCCCTGCCTCCTATCTTAACGGTCGACAGCCCTGCCTCCTATCTTAACGGTCGACAGCCCTACCTCCTATCTTAACGGGAGCCGCGGTCGACAGCCTTGCCTCCTATCTTAACGGGAGCTGCGGTCGACAGCCCTGCCTCCTATCTTAATGGTCGACAGCCCTGCCTCCTATCTTAATGGTCGACAGCCCTGCCTCCTATCTTAACGGTCGACAGCCCTGCCTCCTATCTTAATGGTCGACAGCCATGCCTCCTATCTTAATGGTCCACAGCCATGCCTCCTATCTTAATGGTCGACAGCCATGCCTAATATCTTAATGGTCGACAGCCATACCTCCTATCCTAACGGGAGCCGTGGTCGTCAGCCATGCCTCCTATCTTAATGGTCGACAGCCATGCCTGCTATCTTAATGGTCGACAGCCCTGCCTCCTATCTTAACGGTCGACAGCCCTGCCTCCTATCTCAACGAGAGCCGCGGTCGACAGCCCTGCCTCCTATCTCAACGGGAGCCGCGGTCGACAGCCCTGCCTCCTATCTTAACGGGAGCCGCGGTGGACAGCCCTGCCTCCTATCTTAATGGTCGACAGCCCTGCCTCCTATCTTAACGGTCGACAGCCCTGCCTCCTATCTTAACGGTCGACAGCCCTGCCTCCTATCTTAACGGTCGACAGCCCTGCCTCCTATCTTAACGGTCGACAGCCCTACCTCCTATCTTAACGGGAGCCGCGGTCGACAGCCCTACCTCCTATCTTAACGGGAGCCGCGGTCGACAGCCTTGCCTCCTATCTTAACGGGAGCCGCGGTCGACAGCCCTACCTCCTATCGTAACGGGAGCCGCGGTCTCTTAACGGGAGCCGCGGTCGACAGCCCTGCCTCCTATCTTAACGGCAGCCGCGGTCGACAGCCCTGCCTCCTATCTTAACGGGAGCCGCGGTCTCTTAACGGGAGCCGCGGTCGACAGCCCTGCCTCCTATCTTAACGGCAGCCGCGGTCGACAGCCTTGCCTCCTATCTCAACGGGAGCCGCGGTCGACAGCCCTGCCTCCTATCTCAACGGGAGCCGCGGTCGACAGCCCCGCCTCCTATCTCAACGGGAGCCGCGGTCGACAGCCCTGCCTCCTATCTCAACGGGAGCCGCGGTCGACAGCCATACCTCATATCTTAACGGGAGCCGCGGTCGACAGCCATGCCTCCTATCTTAATGGTCGACAGCCATGCCTCCTATCTTAATGGTCCACAGCCATGCCTCCTATCTTAATGGTCGACAGCCATGCCTAATATCTTAATGGTCGACAGCCATACCTCCTATCCTAACGGGAGCCGTGGTCGACAGCCATACCTCCTATCTTAATGGTCGACAGCCATGCCTCCTATCTTAATGGTCGACAGCCCTGCCTCCTATCTTAACGGTCGACAGCCCTGCCTCCTATCTCAACGGTCGACAGCCCTGCCTCCTATCTCAACGGGAGCCGCGGTGGACAGCCCTGCCTCCTATCTTAACGGGAGCTGCGGTCGACAGCCCTGCCTCCTATCTTAATGGTCGACAGCCCTGCCTCCTATCTTAACGGTCGACAGCCCTGCCTCCTATCTTAACGGTCGACAGCCCTGCCTCCTATCTTAACGGTCGACAGCCCTGCCTCCTATCTTAACGGTCGACAGCCCTGCCTCCTATCTTAACGGTCGACAGCCCTGCCTCCTATCTTAACGGTCGACAGCCCTGCCTCCTATCTTAACGGTCGACAGCCCTGCCTCCTATCTTAACGGTCGACAGCCCTACCTCCTATCTTAACGGGAGCCGCGGTCGACAGCCCTACCTCCTATCTTAACGGGAGCCGCGGTCGACAGCCTTGCCTCCTATCTTAACGGGAGCCGCGGTCGACAGCCCTACCTCCTATCGTAACGGGAGCCGCGGTCTCTTAACGGGAGCCGCGGTCGACAGCCCTGCCTCCTATCTTAACGGCAGCCGCGGTCGACAGCCCTGCCTCCTATCTTAACGGGAGCCGCGGTCTCTTAACGGGAGCCGCGGTCGACAGCCCTGCCTCCTATCTTAACGGCAGCCGCGGTCGACAGCCCTGCCTCCTATCTTAACGGGAGCCGCGGTCGACAGCCCTGCCTCCTATCTCAACGGGAGCCGCGGTCGACAGCCCTGCCTCCTATCTCAACGGGAGCCGCGGTCGACAGCCCTGCCTCCTATCTCAACGGGAGCCGCGGTTGACAGCCATACCTCATATCTTAACGGGAGCCGCGGTCGACAGCCATGCCTCCTATCTTAATGGTCGACAGCCATGCCTCCTATCTTAATGGTCGACAGCCCTGCCTCCTATCTTAATGGTCGACAGCCATATTATTCTTTATAGAATATCAGCTCAACAGTATTGTAGAGCTCCTGCACCGAAATAAAGGCAGTTCCAGCACGGAAAATGAGGTACCTGCCTCCTCTACACTCTAACCACTAGACTACCTGCCTCCTCTACACTCTAACCACTAGACTACCTGCCTCCTCTACACTCTAACCACTAGACTACCTGCCACCTCTACACTCTAACCACTAGGCTACCTGCCTCCTCTTCCCTTTCCTGTTTCAGCATGACAATGCCCCTAGTGCACCAATCGAGGTCCATACAGAAACGGTTTGTCGAGATCGGTGTGGAAGAACTTGACTGGCCTGCACAGAGCACTGACCTCAACCCCATCGAGCATCTTTGGGATGAATTGTAACGCCGACAGCGAGCCAGGCCTAATCACCCCCAACATCCAGTGCCCGACATCACTAATGCTCTTGTGGCTGAATGGAAGCCGATCCCCGCAGCAATGTTCCAACATCTAGTGGAAAGCCTTCCCAGAAGACTGGAGGCTGTTATAGCAGCAATGTTCCAACATCTAGTGGAAATCCTTCCCAGAAGACTGGAGGCTGTTATAGCAGCAATGTTCCAACCTCTAGTGGAAAACCTTCTCAGAAGACTGGAGGCTGTTATAGCAGCAATGTTCCAACCTCTAGTGGAAAGCCTTCTCAGAAGAGTGGAGGCTGTTATAGCAGTAATGTTCCAACCTCTAGTGGAAAACCTTCTCAGAAGAGTGGAGGCTGTTATAGCAGCAACGAGGGGACCAACTCCATATTAATGCCCATGATCTTGGAATGAGGCGTCCATCCTTCCTGTATTCAGGATACACCGTTTCCCTCTTCCGGTATTCAGGATACACCGTTTCCCTCTTCCGGTATTCAGGATACACCGTTTCCCTCTTCCGGTATTCAGGATACACCGTTTCCCTCTTCCTGTGTTCAGGATACACCGTTTCCCTCTTCCTGTATTCAGGATACACCGTTTCCCTCTTCCTGTATTCAGAATACACCGTTTCCCTCTTCCTGTATTCAGGATACACCGTTTCCCTCTTCCGGTATTCAGGATACACCGTTTCCCTCTTCCTGTATTCAGAATACACCGTTTCCCTCTTCCTGTGTTCAGAATACACCGTTTCCCTCTTCCTGTATTCAGGATACACCGTTTCCCTCTTCCTGTGTTCAGGATACACCGTTTCCCTCTTCCTGTATTCAGGATACACCGTTTCCCTCTTCCTGTATTCAGGATACACCGTTTCCCTCTTCCTGTGTTCAGGATACACCGTTTCCCTCTTCCTGTATTCAGGATACACCGTTTCCCTCTTCCTGTATTCAGGATACACCGTTTCCCTCTTCCGGTATTCAGGATACACCGTTTCCCTCTTCCGGTATTCAGGATACACCGTTTCCCTCTTCCAGTATTCAGGATACACCGTTTCCCTCTTCCGGTATTCAGGATACACCGTTTCCCTCTTCCTGTATTCAGGATACACCGTTTCCCTCTTCCTGTATTCAGGATACACCGTTTCCCTCTTCCTGTGTTCAGGATACACCGTTTCCCTCTTCCTGTATTCAGGATACACCGTTTCCCTCTTCCTGTATTCAGAATACACCGTTTCCCTCTTCCTGTATTCAGGATACACCGTTTCCCTCTTCCGGTATTCAGGATACACCGTTTCCCTCTT
The DNA here is from genome assembly GCF_013265735.2 of Oncorhynchus mykiss. Taxonomy (NCBI): domain Eukaryota; kingdom Metazoa; phylum Chordata; class Actinopteri; order Salmoniformes; family Salmonidae; genus Oncorhynchus; species Oncorhynchus mykiss. Next base: position 76,419,429 of record NC_048580.1, on the reverse strand, counting down.
CCTGTATTCAGAATACACCGTTTCCCTCTTCCTGTGTTCAGAATACACCGTTTCCCTCTTCCTGTATTCAGGATACACCGTTTCCCTCTTCCTGTATTCAGGATACACCGTTTCCCTCTTCCTGTATTCAGAATACACCGTTTCCCTCCCGTCGAACGGATTCAAATCCAATAAAACGTCTCCTTTATCCTCCGTTTCCATTAAATAGAACAATTGCATAAACCTGGGTGACTGAAAACCTGCCTGTCGTATTGTGAGTTTAAGTGATTGTCTTCTTGAAAGAGCACCTTCGTCTCTACAACAGTTTGACCCATACGATCACTTCAAAAAAAACAACATTGTTTCTTCTCAGGACTCTTAATTTCCCATCAAAGAAAGTCAACCACCACAAACAAAACAAACAAAAAAACAGACAAATCCTGTTACAATTAAAACTTTATTATTCCCCATAAAAACAAATCTCTTCACAATGTATTTACAGGCACATCCGGTGTCACACTAGACACACGCCAGAGTGACAGACATGTGGCTGATCTCCAGCTCTCACTCAACTCCCCAATGTCATTACAAACCACTGTTTAGTGTCACATTTGAGTTGGATTATTGTCCCTAGCCTGACCGGGCCAAAAGTAGTGTACCATATAGGCAATAGGATGGCATAGGGGATAGAGACCTCTTCATTAAAATAGGTCCAGACCTGTGTGTTGTTGACGACCCAGAATGGGAAAGAATATAAAATTGTACAGCCAGTAGAAAAACACAACAGTTAACATCACAAACGCACCCTATTCCCTTCATAGTGCACTACTTTAGACCAGGGAATATTGGGAAGCCCAGGTGGAGAAGCCCAGGTGAGGAAGCCGAGGTGGGAAGCCCAGGTGAGGAAGCCCAGGTGAGGAAGCCCAGGTGAGGAAGCCCAGGTGAGGAAGCCCAGGTGGGGAAGCCCAGGTGGGGAAGCCCAGGTGAGGAAGCCGAGGTGGGAAGCCCAGGTGCTGAAGCCCAGGTGGGGAAGCCCAGGTGAGGAAGCCCAGGTGGGGAAGCCCAGGTGGGGAAGCCCAGGTGGGGAAGCCCAGGTGAGGAAGCCCAGGTGAGGAAGCCTAGGTGGGAAGCCCAGGTGGGGAAGCCCAGGTGAGGAAGCCCAGAGGGCTCTGGTCTAAAGTGGTGCACTATGTAGGAGATAGGGTTCCCTTAGCACGTTGCTGCTCTGATTTTAGACGATTAATAAAACAGCATGCAGAGAATCACTAAACTACAACTACAGACACCGGTTCAGTTAAAACTACAGTCCTAGGAGCCAGACACCGGTTCAGTTAAAACTACAGTCCTAGGAGCCAGACACCGGTTCAGAAAAGAACATGCAACATAACACTCACTAGTAATAGGAAGTAACACAACGGACACGTTCCAGGATGACTACACTGCAGATGCCTGCCTAGATAGCTGTTATGTTAAACACCTAACCACATCCTATTATATAGCAATCTGATGCCCGATTGTGCCACTCAATGACGTGGTGCAGAACAATGGGTGGATGCAATGCATCTGTAACGTAGTCGGCCTGGAACGCAAACAGGTTTCTAGAAATGACTAGGAAGGAATTGACTTAAACCTTTAAACCGCTCCAATCAAAACAGTGTACAACACAGCCAAGTCAAAAAACATCCTTTAAAATCACACCGCCTGCGTCGCTAAAACGGCACCCTATTCCCTATATAGTGCACTAGTCTGGTTAAACGCAGTTCACTGTAAAGGGCATAGGGTGTGATTTGGGAGGCTACCCACTGTCAATAAATCAAGCCATACATATTCATGACCAGGAGCTCCAAACACAGAGAACAAAGTGTTAGGAGGGAAAAGTTATTAAGATCACCATTCAGCTCCAAACACAGAGAACAAAGTGTTAGGAGGGAAAAGTTATTAAGATCACCATTCAGCAATATACCTGTACAAACCCAAGACAGATTAATACATAATCTCTAACCCAAAACAGATTAATACATAATCTCTAACCCAAGACAGATTAATACATAATCTCTAACCCAAGACAGATTAATACATAAAGAATCTCTAACCCAAGACAGATTAATACATAAAGAATCTCTAACCCAAGACAGATTAATACATAAAGAATCTCTAACCCAAGACAGATTAATACATAGAATAATACATAAAGGATCTCTAACCAAGACAGATTAATACATAAATAACCTCTAACCCAAGACAGATTAATAAATAATCTCTAACCCAAAACAGATTAATACATAAAGAATCTCTAACCCAAGACAGATTAATACATAATCTCTAACCCAAGACAGATTAATACATAATCTCTAACCAAGACAGATTAATACATAAAGAATCTCTAACCCAAGACAGATTAATACATAAAGAATCTCTAACCAAGACAGATTAATACATAAAGAATCTCTAACCAAGACAGATTAATACATAAAGAATCTCTAACCCAAGACAGATTAATACATAAAGAATCTCTAACCCAAAACAGATTAATACATAAAGAATCTCTAACCAAGACAGATTAATACATAAAGAATCTCTAACCAAGACAGATTAATACATAAAGAATCTCTAACCCAAAACAGATTAATACATAAAGAATCTCTAACCCAAGACAGATTAATACATAAAGAATCTCTAACCCAAGACAGATTAATACATAATCTCTAACCCAAAACAGATTAATACATAAAGAATCTCTAACCAAGACAGATTAATACATAAAGAACCTCTAACCCAAAACAGATTAATACATAAAGAATCTCTAACCCAAGACAGATTAATACATAAAGAATCTCTAACCCAAGACAGATTAATACATAAAGAATCTCTAACCCAAAACAGATTAATACATAAAGAATCTCTAACCCAAGACAGATTAATACATAATCTCTAACCCAAAACAGATTAATACATAAAGAATCTCTAACCAAGACAGATTAATACATAAAGAATCTCTAACCAAGACAGATTAATACATAAAGAATCTCTAACCCAAGACAGATTAATACATAAAGAATCTCTACCCCAAGACATTTTAATACATAAAGAATCTCTAACCCAAGACAGATTAATACATAAAGAATCTCTAACCCAAGACAGATTAATACATAGAATAATACATAAAGGATCTCTAACCAAGACAGATTAATACATAAATAACCTCTAACCCAAGACAGATTAATACATAAAGAATCTAACCCAAGACAGATTAAAACATAACAGATCTGTATGTCCACTAACCAGGAGATGGGTCAAAGTGTGCAACCTAAAATAGTACCCTATAGAGGGCACTACTATAGACCAGGGTCCATAGGAAAGAGGGTTCCATAGGGCTCTGGTCTAAAGTAGTGCACTATATAGGGAATAGGGTTCCATAGGGCTCTGGTCTAAAGTAGTGCACTACATCTCAGTGCAAGAGGCGTCAGTACAGTCCCTGGTTCGAATCCAGGCTGTATCCCATAGGGCAGCGCACAATTGTCCCAGCGTCGTTCGGGTTTGGCCGGGGTAGGCCGTCGTTGTAAACAAGAATGTCTTAATTAACTGACTTGCCTTTCAGACAGAGCCAAAGAGAGGAACCACAATTCAGGGTTACACTAGTAACGAGAGAGTGTTAGGTAAATATAGCAATACTGAGTCTGTGGAGTCAGAGCACACCGAACAGGTAACAGGATAGGTCAGGGGTCACCACGTGTAACAGGATAGGTCAGGGGTCACCACGTGTAACAGGATAGGTCAGGGGTCACCACGTGTAACAGGATAGGTCAGGGGTCACCACGTGTAACTGGATAGGTCAGGGGTCACCACGTGTAACTGGATAGGTCAGGGGTCACCACGTGTAACTGGATAGGTCAGGGGTCACCACGTGTAACTGGATAGGTCAGGGGTCACCACGTGTAACTGGATAGGTCAGGGGTCACCACGTGTAACTGGATAGGTCAGGGGTCACCACGTGTAACAGGATAGGTCAGGGGTCACCACGTGTAACAGGATAGGTCAGGGGTCACCACGTGTAACTGGATAGGTCAGGGGTCACCACGTGTAACAGGATAGGTCAGGGGTCACCATCTGTAACAGGTTCTGTCAGTCAGACGTGAGATAAGACAATCACCTCAGATCATCAGAAGAGAATCTCCAGCTTTTCCCTGTTATCTTTACAAATTCAAAACAGGTTCAAAAATATTATACGCTTTAAGTCGTTTCAAAAGTTGAAAACGGCAGCTTTGGTTGGTATGGGATTGGGGATGGAATATAAATAGGCACTATTTACAGGTAATAAATGAGTTTCTATACAGTGCGTGTGTTCAATGTAACAACCTGCTCAACACAGTTGGTTTTTAAAATGACTCAAATCTGCTCAACTCCACCACAGCCCCCTCTTCTGGTCAGACTTGGTGTTGCAGGTTTAAACTATTCCAGCCTTCTTGTCCTTTATATTCCCCAGTACATCCCCTATGAGACTTATTGCTAGGAATTCTTTGTCTGCTGCCTGTTTTATTGATTTAGCCTTTATTAGATCAGGAAGTCCTACTGAGACCAAGGTCTGTTTATTAGATCAGGAAGTCCTACTGAGACCAAGGTATGTTTATTAGATCAGGAAGTCCTACTGAGACCAAGGTCTGTTTATTAGATCAGGAAGTCCTACTGAGACCAAGGTCTGTTTTACAGATGAGCCTGTTGTACGATGTATTATTTGGTATAGCTTTAACCCATCATCCTCGTTCCTGTATACGGGTTGAAATGGCAGATTTGGATACTGATAAACGCCCTGAATTGGAACGCAGTGTCTGTACGGTAACATGCTATACATAACATCAGGCGCTGTGGGTTTTGACTGACAGGGCCCTATTCACATTCCGTCCCTAGTTAGAAGTCAGTGACCTTATTCTCCCTCAGGGCGGTGACCTGCTCTAGGCCACAGGTCAGGGGTTAGAGGTCAGTGACCTTATTCTCCCTCAGGGATGTCGGCCACAGGTCAGGAGTCAGAGATCAAGGGTTAAAGGTCAGCGACATTGTTCTCCACCAGGGAGGCGACCTGCTCTAGGCCACAGATCAGAGATCAGGGGTTAAAGGTCAGTGACCTTGTTCTCCACCAGGGCGGCGACCTGCTGTAGACGATAGGCCAGCTGCATCTTCTGTCCAGCTGCGTCGTCCTCCAGAGACACGATGACCTACAGACAGACAGCATTCACTATCAGATAGTACAGTAGATTACAGTAGAGACACGATGACCTACAGACAGACAACATTCACTATCAGATAGTACAGTAGATTACAGTAGAGACACGATGACCTACAGACAGACAGCATTCACTATCAGATAGTACAGTAGATTACAGTAGAGACACGATGACCTACAGACAGACAACATTCACTATCAGATAGTACAGTAGATTACAGTAGAGACACGATGACCTACAGACAGACAGCATTCACTATCAGATAGTACAGTAGATTACAGTAGAGACACGATGACCTACAGACAGACAACATTCACTATCAGATAGTACAGTAGATTACAGTAGAGACACGATGACCTACAGACAGACAGCATTCACTATCAGATAGTACAGTAGATTACAGTAGAGACACGATGACCTACAGACAGACAACATTCACTATCAGATAGTACAGTAGATTACAGTAGAGACACGATGTCCTACAGACAGACAACATTCACTATCAGATAGTACAGTAGATTACAGTAGAGACACGATGACCTACAGACAGACAACATTCACTATCAGATAGTACAGTAGATTACAGTAGAGACACGATGACCTACAGACAGACAACATTCACTATCAGATAGTACAGTAGATTACAGTAGAGACACGATGACCTACAGACAGACAACATTCACTATCAGATAGTACAGTAGATTACAGTAGAGACACGATGACCTGGTATTTAGGTCAAACAGTTCAATCTTGGTTTCATCAGAACAGAGAATCTTGTTTCTCGTGGTTGGAGAGTCGTGACAGCGGGCTGTGTGTCTTTCCAAATCATGTCCAATCAATTGACTTTACCACAGGTGGACTCCAATCAAGTTGTAGAAACATCTCAAGGATGATCAATGGAAACAGGATGCACCTGCTCAATCAGCTCAATTTTGAGTCTCACAGCAAAGGGTCTGAATACTTATTTAAATAAGGTATTTTTTTTAATACATTTGCAAAAAAACAAAAAAAAATGTTTGCTTTGTCATTGTGGGGTATTGTGATGTCATTGTGGGGTATCGTGATGTCATTGTGGGGTATCGTGATGTCATTGTGGGGTATCGTGATGTCATTGTGGGGTATCGTGATGTCATTGTGGGGTATCGTGATGTCATTGTGGGGTATCGTGATGTCATTGTGGGGTATCGTGATGTCATTGTGGGGTATCGTGATGTCATTGTGGGGTATCGTGATGTCATTGTGGGGTATCGTGATGTCATTGTGGGGTATCGTGATGTCATTGTGGGGTATCGTGATGTCATTGTGGGGTATCGTGATGTCATTGTGGGGTATCGTGATGTCATTGTGGGGTATCGTGATGTCATTGTGGGGTATCGTGATGTCATTGTGGGGTATCGTGATGTCATTGTGGGGTATCGTGATGTCATTGTGGGGTATCGTGATGTCATTGTGGGGTATCGTGATGTCATTGTGGGGTATCGTGATGTCATTGTGGGGTATCGTGATGTCATTGTGGGGTATCGTGATGTCATTGTGGGGTATCGTGATGTCATTGTGGGGTATCGTGATGTCATTGTGGGGTATCGTGATGTCATTGTGGGGTATTGTGATGTCATTGTGGGGTATTGTGATGTCATTGTGGGGTATTGTGATGTCATTGTGGGGTATTGTGATGTCATTGTGGGGTATTGTGATGTTATTGTGGGGTATTGTGATGTCATTGTGGGGTATTGTGATGTTATTGTGGGGTATTGTGATGTCATTGTGGGGTATTGTGATGTCATTGTGGGGTATTGTGATGTTATTGTGGGGTATTGTGATGTCATTGTGGGGTATCATGATGTCATTGTGGGGTATCATGATGTCATTGTGGGGTATTGTGTGTAGATTGATGAGGATTTTTATTGTTTAATCCATTTTAGAATAAGGCTGTAACGTAACAAAATGTTGAAAAAGTCAAGTGGTCTGAATACTTTGCGAAGAAGCTGTATGTGTACCTGGTCATAGTACTTGTTGATGTACTTGTACAGCTCGTGCAGAGCCACCAGACTGTTCATCTCTGAGGCAAAACTCTGAAATAGAAAGACACACATGTTACTGCAACCTACTGGTTAAATAACGCTACTGCACAGGCAATTACAACCACATCAAGGTATATTTAACTTTATAATGATGTAACACTAGAGTAGATTATTAAAGGATTCATGTTTTAAATGTAGAGCAGAGAGGAGAGTAAAGTGAAGTAGAGGACAGGAGGGGAGAGGAGAGGAGAATAGAGAAGAGAGGAGAATAGAGAGGAGAGGAGAATAGAGAGGAGAGCAGAATAGAGAGGAGAGGAGAGGAGAATAGAGAGGAGAGCAGAATAGAGAGGAGAGTAAAGTGAAGTAGAGGAGAGGAGAGCAGAATAGAGAGGAGAGGAGAATAGAGAGGAGAGCAGAATAGAGAGGAGAGCGGAGGAGAGGAGAATAGAGGGGAGAGGAGAATAGAGGGGAGGGGAGAATAGAGGGGAGGGGAGGGGAGAGGAGAATAGAGGGGAGGGGAGAATAGAGGGGAGGGGAGAGGAGAATAGAGGGGAGAGGCGAATAGAGGGGAGAGGCGAATAGAGGGGAGGGGAGAATAGAGGGGAGGGGAGAGGAGAATAGAGGGGAGAGGAGAGGAGAATAGAGGGGAGAGGAGAAGAGAGGGGAGGGGAGAGGAGAGCAGAATAGAGAGGAGGGGAGAGGAGAGCAGAATAGAGAGGAGGGGAGAGGAGAGGAGAATAGAGAGGAGAGGAGAATAGAGGGGAGGGGAGAGCAGAATAGAGAGGAGAGCAGAATAGAGAGGAGAGCAGAATAGAGAGGAGGGGAGAGGAGAGCAGAATAGAGAGGAGGGGAGAGGAGAGGAGAATGGAGAGGAGAGCAGAATAGAGAGGAGAGCAGAATAGAGAGGAGAGGAGAGCAGAATAGAGAGGAGAGGAGAGCAGAATAGAGAGGAGAGCAGAATAGAGAGGAGGGCAGAATAGAGGGGAGGGGAGAGGAGAGCAGAATAGAGGAGAGGAGAGCAGGACAGAATAGAGGGGAGGGGTGAGGAGAGCAGAATAGAGGAGAGGAGAGCAGAGCAGAATAGAGAGGAGGAGAGCAGAGCAGAATAGAGAGGAGGAGAGCAGAGCAGAATAGAGAGGAGGAGAGCAGAGCAGAATAGAGAGGAGAGGAGAATAGAGAGGAAAATAGAGAGGAGAGGAGAGCAAAATAGAGGGGAGAGGAGAATAGAGAGGAGAGGAGAGGAGAATTTAGAGGAGAGGAGAGCAGAATAGAGGGGAGAGGAGAATAGAGAGGAGAGGAGAGCAGAATAGAGGGGAGAGGAGAGCAGAGCAGAATAGAGGGGAGAGGAGAATAGAGAGGAGAGGAGAGCAGAATAGAGGGGAGAGGAGAGCAGAGCAGAATAGAGGGGAGAGGAGAGGAGAATAGAGAGGAGAGGAGAGCAGAATAGAGGGGAGGGGAAAGGAGAGGGGAGAGGAGGGGAGAGCAGACTAAAGTAGGGTTTAAAACCTCACTCACCCCAGACAACTCTGTTAGAGTAGAGTTCATTTCTTGGTAACAGCCAGACGCTGCACTGTGGATGTCACTGTAGTACCTGGAACAATACCCACAGAACACACTGTAATACCTGAAACAATACCCACAGAACACTGTAATACCTGCAACAATACCCACAGAACACTGTAATACCTGGAACAATACCCACAGAACACTGTAATACCTGGAACAATACCCAGAGAACAATGTAATACCTGGAACAATACCCACAGAACACTGTAATACCTGGAACAATACCCACAGAACACACTGTAATACCTGGAACAATACCCACAGATCACACTGTAATACCTGGAACAATACCCACAGAACACTGTAATACCTGGAACAACACCCACATAACACTGTAATACCTGGAACAATACCCACAGAACACACTGTAATACCTGGAACAATACCCACAGAACACACTGTAATACCTGGAACAATACCCACAGAACACACTGTAATACCTGGAACAATACCCACAGATCACACTGTAATACCTGGAACAACACCCACAGAACACTAATACCTGGCACAAAACCCACAGAACACTGTAATACCTGGAACAAAACCCACAGAACACTGTAATACCTGGAACAATACCCACAGAACACACTGTAATACCTGGAACAATACCCACAGAACACACTGTAATAACTGGAACAATACCCACTGTAGTACCTGGAACAATACCCACTGTAGTACCTGGAACAATACCCACAGAACACTGTAATACCTGCAACAATACCCACAGAACACTGTAATACCTGGAACAATACCCACATAACACACTGTAATACCTGGAACAATACCCACTGTAGTACCTGGAACAATACCCACAGAACACTGTAATACCTGGAACAATACCCAGATAACAATGTAATACCTGTAACAATACCCATAGAACAATACCCACTGTAATACCTGGAACAATACCCACAGAACACTGTAATACCTGGAACAACACCCACATAACACTGTAATACCTGGAACAATACCCACAGAACACACTGTAATACCTGGAACAATACCCACAGAACACACTGTAATACCTGAAACAATACCCACAGAACACTGTAATACATGCAACAATACCCACAGAACACTGTAATACCTGGAACAATACCCACAGAACACTGTAATACCTGGAACAATACCCAGAGAACAATGTAATACCTGGAACAATACCCATAGAACAACACCCACTGTAATACCTGGAACAATACCCACAGAACACTGTAATACCTGGAACAACACCCACATAACACTGTAATACCTGGAACAATACCCACAGAACACACTGTAATACCTGGAACAATACCTACAGAACACACTGTAATACCTGGAACAATACCCACAGAACACACTGTAATACCTGGAACAATACCCACAGATCACACTGTAATACCTGGAACAATACCCACAGAACACACTGTAATACCTGGAACAATACCTACAGAACACACTGTAATACCTGGAACAATACCCACAGAACACACTGTAATACCTGGAACAATACCCACAGATCACACTGTAATACCTGGAACAATACCCACAGAACACACTGTAATACCTGGAACAATACCCACAGAACACTGTAATGCCCAGAACAATACCCACAGAACACTGTAATACCCGGAACAATACCCACAGAACACTGTAATACCCAGAACAATACCCACAGAACACTGTAATACCCAGAACAATACCCACATAAAACGAATACCTGGAACAACACCCACAGAACATTGTAATACCTGCAACAATACCCACAGAACACTGTAATACCTGGAACAATAACCCAGAGAACAATGTAATACCTGGAACAATACCCACATAACACACTGTAATACCTGGAACAATACCCACAGAACACACTGTAATAACTGGAACAATACCCACTGTAGTACCTGGAACAATACCCACTGTAGTACCTGGAACAATACCCACAGAACACTGTAATACCTGCAACAATACCCACAGAACACTGTAATACCTGGAACAATACCCACATAACACACTGTAATATCTGGAACAATACCCACTGTAGTACCTGGAACAATACCCACAGAACACTGTAATACCTGCAACAATACCCACAGAACACTGTAATACCTGGAACAATACCCACATAACACACTGTAATACCTGGAACAATACCCACAGAACACACTGTAATACCTGGAACAATACCCACTGTAGTACCTGAAACAATACCCACAGAACACTGTAATACCTGCAACAACACCCACTGTAGTACCTGGAACAATACCCACAGAACACTGTAATACCTGGAACAATACCCACATAACACACTGTAATACCTGGAACAATACCCACAGAACACACTGTAATACCTGGAACAATACCCACTGTAGTACCTGCAACAATACCCACAGAACACTGTAATACCTGCAACAACACCCACTGTAGTACCTGGAACAATACCCACAGAACACTAATAACTGGAACAATACCCACAGAACACTGTAATACCTGGAACAACACCCATAGAGCACTGTAATACCCGGAACAATACCCACAGAACACTGTAATACCTGGAACAATACCCACTGTAATACCTGCAACAATACCCACAGAACACTGTAATACCTGCAACAACACCCACTGTAGTACCTGGAACAATACCCACAGAACACTAATAACTGGAACAATACCCACAGAACACTGTAGTACCTGGAACAATACCCACAGAACACACTGTAATACCTGGAACAATACCCACAGAACACACTGTAATACCTGGAACAATACCCACAGAACACACTGTAATACCTGGAACAATACCCACAGAACACACTGTAATACCTGGAACAATACCCACAGAACACACTGTAATACCTGGAACAATACCCACAGAACACACTGTGATACCTGGAACAATACCCACAGAACACACTGTGATACCTGGAACAATACCCACAGAACACACTGTGATCCCTGGAACAATACCCACAGAACACACTGTAATACCTGGAACAATACCTACAGAACACTGTAATACCTGGAACAATACCCATAGAACAATACCCACAGAACACTAATACCTGGAACAATACCCACAGAACACTGTAATGCCTGGAACAATACCCACAGAACACACTGTAATACCTGGAACAATACCCACAGAACACACTGTAATACCTGGAACAATACCCACAGATCACACTGTAATACCTGGAACAATACCCACAGAACACACTGTAATACCTGGAACAACACCCACAGAACACTAATACCTGGCACAAAACCCACAGAACACTGTAATACCTGGAACAAAACCCACAGAACACTGTAACACCTGGAACAATACCCACAGAACACTGTAATACCCGGAACAACACCCACAGAACACTGTAATACCCGGAACAATACCCACAGAACACTGTAATACCCGGAACTACACCCACAGAACACTGTAATACCCAGAACAATACCCACATAAAACTAATACCTGGAACAATACCCACAGAACATTGTAATACCTGCAACAATACCCACAGAACACTGTAATACCTGGAACAATAACCCAGAGAACAATGTAATACCTGGAACAATACCCACAGAACACTGTAATACCTGGAACAAGACCCACATAACACATTGTAATACCTGGAACAATACCCACAGAACACACTGTAATAACTGGAACAATACCCACTGTAGTACCTGGAACAATACCCACTGTAGTACCTGGAACAATACCCACAGAACACTGTAATACCTGCAACAATACCCACAGAACACTGTAATACCTGGAACAATACCCACATAACACACTGTAATACCTGGAACAATACCCACTGTAGTACCTGGAACAATACCCACAGAACACTGTAATACCTGGAACAATACCCAGAGAACAATGTAATACCTGGAACAATACCCATAGAACAATACCCACTGTAATACCTGGAACAATACCCACAGAACACTGTAATACCTGGAACAACACCCACATAACACTGTAATACCTGGAACAATACCCACAGAACACACTGTAATACCTGGAACAATACCCACAGAACACACTGTAATACCTGAAACAATACCCACAGAACACTGTAATACCTGCAACAATACCCACAGAACACTGTAATACCTGGAACAATACCCACAGAACACTGTAATACCTGGAACAATACCCACAGATCACACTGTAATACCTGGAACAATACCCACAGAACACACTGTAATACCTGGAACAACACCCACAGAACACACTGTAATACCTGGAACAATACCCACAGAACACACTGTAATACCTGGAACAATACCCACAGAACACTGTAATACCTGGAACAATACCCAGAGAACAATATAATACCTGGAACAATACCCATAGAACAACACCCACTGTAATACCTGGAACAATACCCACAGAACACTGTAATACCTGGAACAACACCCACATAACACTGTAATACCTGGAACAATACCCACAGAACACACTGTAATACCTGGAACAATACCCACAGAACACACTGTAATACCTGGAACAATACCCACAGAACACACTGTAATACCTGGAACAATACCCACAGATCACACTGTAATACCTGGAACAATACCCACAGAACACACTGTAATACCTGGAACAACACCCACAGAACACTAATACCTGGCACAAAACCCACAGAACACTGTAATATCTGGAACAAAACCCACCGAACACTGTAATACCTGGAACAATACCCACAGAACACTGTAATACCCGGAACAATACCCACAGAACACTGTAATACCCGGAACAATACCCACAGAACACTGTAAAACCCAGAACAATACCCACAGAACACTGTAATACCCAGAACAATACCCACATAAAACGAATACCTGGAACAACACCCACAGAACATTGTAATACCTGCAACAATACCCACAGAACACTGTAATACCTGGAACAATAACCCAGAGAACAATGTAATACCTGGAACAATACCCACAGAACACTGTAATACCTAGAACAATACCCACATAACACACTGTAATACCTGGAACAATACCCACAGAACACACTGTAATAACTGGAACAATACCCACTGTAGTACCTGGAACAATACCCACTGTAGTACCTGGAACAATACCCACAGAACACTGTAATACCTGCAACAATACCCACAGAACACTGTAATACCTGGAACAATACCCACATAACACACTGTAATATCTGGAACAATACCCACTGTAGTACCTGGAACAATACCCACAGAACACTGTAATACCTGCAACAATCCCCACAGAACACTGTAATACCTGGAACAATACCCACATAACACACTGTAATACCTGGAACAATACCCACAGAACACACTGTAATACCTGGAACAATACCCACTGTAGTACCTGCAACAATACCCACAGAACACTGTAATACCTGCAACAACACCCACTGTAGTACCTGGAACAATACCCACAGAACACACTGTAATACCTGAAACAATACCCACAGAACACTGTAATACCTGCAACAATACCCACAGAACACTGTAATACCTGGAACAATACCCACAGAACACTGTAATACCTGGAACAATACCCAGAGAACAATGTAATACCTGGAACAATACCCACAGAACACTGTAATACCTGGAACAATACCCACAGAACACACTGTAATACCTGGAACAATACCCACAGATCACACTGTAATACCTGGAACAATACCCACAGAACACTGTAATACCTGGAACAACACCCACATAACACTGTAATACCTGGAACAATACCCACAGAACACACTGTAATACCTGGAACAATACCCACAGAACACACTGTAATACCTGGAACAATACCCACAGAACACACTGTAATACCTGGAACAATACCCACAGATCACACTGTAATACCTGGAACAATACCCACAGAACACACTGTAATACCTGGAACAACACCCACAGAACACTAATACCTGGCACAAAACCCACAGAACACTGTAATACCTGGAACAAAACCCACAGAACACTGTAATACCTGGAACAATACCCACAGAACACACTGTAATACCTGGAACAATACCCACAGAACACACTGTAATAACTGGAACAATACCCACTGTAGTACCTGGAACAATACCCACTGTAGTACCTGGAACAATACCCACATAACACTGTAATACCTGCAACAATACCCACAGAACACTGTAATACCTGGAACAATACCCACATAACACACTGTAATACCTGGAACAATACCCACTGTAGTACCTGGAACAATACCCACAGAACACTGTAATACCTGGAACAATACCCAGAGAACAATACCCACTGTAATACCTGGAACAATACCCACAGAACACTGTAATACCTGGAACAACACCCACATAACACTGTAATACCTGGAACAATACCCACAGAACACACTGTAATACCTGGAACAATACCCACAGAACACACTGTAATACCTGAAACAATACCCACAGAACACTGTAATACATGCAACAATACCCACAGAACACTGTAATACCTGGAACAATACCCACAGAACACTGTAATACCTGGAACAATACCCAGAGAACAATGTAATACCTGGAACAATACCCATAGAACAACACCCACTGTAATACCTGGAACAATACCCACAGAACACTGTAATACCTGGAACAACACCCACATAACACTGTAATACCTGGAACAATACCCACAGAACACACTGTAATACCTGGAACAATACCTACAGAACACACTGTAATACCTGGAACAATACCCACAGAACACACTGTAATACCTGGAACAATACCCACAGATCACACTGTAATACCTGGAACAATACCCACAGAACACACTGTAATACCTGGAACAATACCTACAGAACACACTGTAATACCTGGAACAATACCCACAGAACACACTGTAATACCTGGAACAATACCCACAGATCACACTGTAATACCTGGAACAATACCCACAGAACACACTGTAATACCTGGAACAATACCCACAGAACACTGTAATGCCCAGAACAATACCCACAGAACACTGTAATACCCGGAACAATACCCACAGAACACTGTAATACCCAGAACAATACCCACAGAACACTGTAATACCCAGAACAATACCCACATAAAACGAATACCTGGAACAACACCCACAGAACATTGTAATACCTGCAACAATACCCACAGAACACTGTAATACCTGGAACAATAACCCAGAGAACAATGTAATACCTGGAACAATACCCACATAACACACTGTAATACCTGGAACAATACCCACAGAACACACTGTAATAACTGGAACAATACCCACTGTAGTACCTGGAACAATACCCACTGTAGTACCTGGAACAATACCCACAGAACACTGTAATACCTGCAACAATACCCACAGAACACTGTAATACCTGGAACAATACCCACATAACACACTGTAATATCTGGAACAATACCCACTGTAGTACCTGGAACAATACCCACAGAACACTGTAATACCTGCAACAATACCCACAGAACACTGTAATACCTGGAACAATACCCACATAACACACTGTAATACCTGGAACAATACCCACAGAACACACTGTAATACCTGGAACAATACCCACTGTAGTACCTGAAACAATACCCACAGAACACTGTAATACCTGCAACAACACCCACTGTAGTACCTGGAACAATACCCACAGAACACTGTAATACCTGGAACAATACCCACATAACACACTGTAATACCTGGAACAATACCCACAGAACACACTGTAATACCTGGAACAATACCCACTGTAGTACCTGCAACAATACCCACAGAACACTGTAATACCTGCAACAACACCCACTGTAGTACCTGGAACAATACCCACAGAACACTAATAACTGGAACAATACCCACAGAACACTGTAATACCTGGAACAACACCCATAGAGCACTGTAATACCCGGAACAATACCCACAGAACACTGTAATACCTGGAACAATACCCACTGTAATACCTGCAACAATACCCACAGAACACTGTAATACCTGCAACAACACCCACTGTAGTACCTGGAACAATACCCACAGAACACTAATAACTGGAACAATACCCACAGAACACTGTAGTACCTGGAACAATACCCACAGAACACACTGTAATACCTGGAACAATACCCACAGAACACACTGTAATACCTGGAACAATACCCACAGAACACACTGTAATACCTGGAACAATACCCACAGAACACACTGTAATACCTGGAACAATACCCACAGAACACACTGTAATACCTGGAACAATACCCACAGAACACACTGTGATACCTGGAACAATACCCACAGAACACACTGTGATACCTGGAACAATACCCACAGAACACACTGTGATCCCTGGAACAATACCCACAGAACACACTGTAATACCTGGAACAATACCTACAGAACACTGTAATACCTGGAACAATACCCATAGAACAATACCCACAGAACACTAATACCTGGAACAATACCCACAGAACACTGTAATGCCTGGAACAATACCCACAGAACACACTGTAATACCTGGAACAATACCCACAGAACACACTGTAATACCTGGAACAATACCCACAGATCACACTGTAATACCTGGAACAATACCCACAGAACACACTGTAATACCTGGAACAACACCCACAGAACACTAATACCTGGCACAAAACCCACAGAACACTGTAATACCTGGAACAAAACCCACAGAACACTGTAACACCTGGAACAATACCCACAGAACACTGTAATACCCGGAACAACACCCACAGAACACTGTAATACCCGGAACAATACCCACAGAACACTGTAATACCCGGAACTACACCCACAGAACACTGTAATACCCAGAACAATACCCACATAAAACTAATACCTGGAACAATACCCACAGAACATTGTAATACCTGCAACAATACCCACAGAACACTGTAATACCTGGAACAATAACCCAGAGAACAATGTAATACCTGGAACAATACCCACAGAACACTGTAATACCTGGAACAAGACCCACATAACACATTGTAATACCTGGAACAATACCCACAGAACACACTGTAATAACTGGAACAATACCCACTGTAGTACCTGGAACAATACCCACTGTAGTACCTGGAACAATACCCACAGAACACTGTAATACCTGCAACAATACCCACAGAACACTGTAATACCTGGAACAATACCCACATAACACACTGTAATACCTGGAACAATACCCACTGTAGTACCTGGAACAATACCCACAGAACACTGTAATACCTGGAACAATACCCAGAGAACAATGTAATACCTGGAACAATACCCATAGAACAATACCCACTGTAATACCTGGAACAATACCCACAGAACACTGTAATACCTGGAACAACACCCACATAACACTGTAATACCTGGAACAATACCCACAGAACACACTGTAATACCTGGAACAATACCCACAGAACACACTGTAATACCTGAAACAATACCCACAGAACACTGTAATACCTGCAACAATACCCACAGAACACTGTAATACCTGGAACAATACCCACAGAACACTGTAATACCTGGAACAATACCCACAGATCACACTGTAATACCTGGAACAATACCCACAGAACACACTGTAATACCTGGAACAACACCCACAGAACACACTGTAATACCTGGAACAATACCCACAGAACACACTGTAATACCTGGAACAATACCCACAGAACACTGTAATACCTGGAACAATACCCAGAGAACAATATAATACCTGGAACAATACCCATAGAACAACACCCACTGTAATACCTGGAACAATACCCACAGAACACTGTAATACCTGGAACAACACCCACATAACACTGTAATACCTGGAACAATACCCACAGAACACACTGTAATACCTGGAACAATACCCACAGAACACACTGTAATACCTGGAACAATACCCACAGAACACACTGTAATACCTGGAACAATACCCACAGATCACACTGTAATACCTGGAACAATACCCACAGAACACACTGTAATACCTGGAACAACACCCACAGAACACTAATACCTGGCACAAAACCCACAGAACACTGTAATATCTGGAACAAAACCCACCGAACACTGTAATACCTGCAACAATACCCACAGAACACTGTAATACCTGGAACAATACCCACAGAACACTGTAATACCTGGAACAATACCCACAGATCACACTGTAATACCTGGAACAATACCCACAGAACACACTGTAATACCTGGAACAACACCCACAGAACACACTGTAATACCTGGAACAATACCCACAGAACACACTGTAATACCTGGAACAATACCCACAGAACACTGTAATACCTGGAACAATACCCAGAGAACAATATAATACCTGGAACAATACCCATAGAACAACACCCACTGTAATACCTGGAACAATACCCACAGAACACTGTAATACCTGGAACAACACCCACATAACACTGTAATACCTGGAACAATACCCACAGAACACACTGTAATACCTGGAACAATACCCACAGAACACACTGTAATACCTGGAACAATACCCACAGAACACACTGTAATACCTGGAACAATACCCACAGATCACACTGTAATACCTGGAACAATACCCACAGAACACACTGTAATACCTGGAACAACACCCACAGAACACTAATACCTGGCACAAAACCCACAGAACACTGTAATATCTGGAACAAAACCCACCGAACACTGTAATACCTGGAACAATACCCACAGAACACTGTAATACCCGGAACAATACCCACAGAACACTGTAATACCCGGAACAATACCCACAGAACACTGTAAAACCCAGAACAATACCCACAGAACACTGTAATACCCAGAACAATACCCACATAAAACGAATACCTGGAACAACACCCACAGAACATTGTAATACCTGCAACAATACCCACAGAACACTGTAATACCTGGAACAATAACCCAGAGAACAATGTAATACCTGGAACAATACCCACAGAACACTGTAATACCTAGAACAATACCCACATAACACACTGTAATACCTGGAACAATACCCACAGAACACACTGTAATAACTGGAACAATACCCACTGTAGTACCTGGAACAATACCCACTGTAGTACCTGGAACAATACCCACAGAACACTGTAATACCTGCAACAATACCCACAGAACACTGTAATACCTGGAACAATACCCACATAACACACTGTAATATCTGGAACAATACCCACTGTAGTACCTGGAACAATACCCACAGAACACTGTAATACCTGCAACAATCCCCACAGAACACTGTAATACCTGGAACAATACCCACATAACACACTGTAATACCTGGAACAATACCCACAGAACACACTGTAATACCTGGAACAATACCCACTGTAGTACCTGCAACAATACCCACAGAACACTGTAATACCTGCAACAACACCCACTGTAGTACCTGGAACAATACCCACAGAACACACTGTAATACCTGAAACAATACCCACAGAACACTGTAATACCTGCAACAATACCCACAGAACACTGTAATACCTGGAACAATACCCACAGAACACTGTAATACCTGGAACAATACCCAGAGAACAATGTAATACCTGGAACAATACCCACAGAACACTGTAATACCTGGAACAATACCCACAGAACACACTGTAATACCTGGAACAATACCCACAGATCACACTGTAATACCTGGAACAATACCCACAGAACACTGTAATACCTGGAACAACACCCACATAACACTGTAATACCTGGAACAATACCCACAGAACACACTGTAATACCTGGAACAATACCCACAGAACACACTGTAATACCTGGAACAATACCCACAGAACACACTGTAATACCTGGAACAATACCCACAGATCACACTGTAATACCTGGAACAATACCCACAGAACACACTGTAATACCTGGAACAACACCCACAGAACACTAATACCTGGCACAAAACCCACAGAACACTGTAATACCTGGAACAAAACCCACAGAACACTGTAATACCTGGAACAATACCCACAGAACACACTGTAATACCTGGAACAATACCCACAGAACACACTGTAATAACTGGAACAATACCCACTGTAGTACCTGGAACAATACCCACTGTAGTACCTGGAACAATACCCACAGAACACTGTAATACCTGCAACAATACCCACAGAACACTGTAATACCTGGAACAATACCCACATAACACACTGTAATACCTGGAACAATACCCACTGTAGTACCTGGAACAATACCCACAGAACACTGTAATACCTGGAACAATACCCAGAGAACAATACCCACTGTAATACCTGGAACAATACCCACAGAACACTGTAATACCTGGAACAACACCCACATAACACTGTAATACCTGGAACAATACCCACAGAACACACTGTAATACCTGGAACAATACCCACAGAACACACTGTAATACCTGAAACAATACCCACAGAACACTGTAATACATGCAACAATACCCACAGAACACTGTAATACCTGGAACAATACCCACAGAACACTGTAATACCTGGAACAATACCCAGAGAACAATGTAATACCTGGAACAATACCCATAGAACAACACCCACTGTAATACCTGGAACAATACCCACAGAACACTGTAATACCTGGAACAACACCCACATAACACTGTAATACCTGGAACAATACCCACAGAACACACTGTAATACCTGGAACAATACCTACAGAACACACTGTAATACCTGGAACAATACCCACAGAACACACTGTAATACCTGGAACAATACCCACAGATCACACTGTAATACCTGGAACAATACCCACAGAACACACTGTAATACCTGGAACAATACCTACAGAACACACTGTAATACCTGGAACAATACCCACAGAACACACTGTAATACCTGGAACAATACCCACAGATCACACTGTAATACCTGGAACAATACCCACAGAACACACTGTAATACCTGGAACAATACCCACAGAACACTGTAATGCCCAGAACAATACCCACAGAACACTGTAATACCCGGAACAATACCCACAGAACACTGTAATACCCAGAACAATACCCACAGAACACTGTAATACCCAGAACAATACCCACATAAAACGAATACCTGGAACAACACCCACAGAACATTGTAATACCTGCAACAATACCCACAGAACACTGTAATACCTGGAACAATAACCCAGAGAACAATGTAATACCTGGAACAATACCCACATAACACACTGTAATACCTGGAACAATACCCACAGAACACACTGTAATAACTGGAACAATACCCACTGTAGTACCTGGAACAATACCCACTGTAGTACCTGGAACAATACCCACAGAACACTGTAATACCTGCAACAATACCCACAGAACACTGTAATACCTGGAACAATACCCACATAACACACTGTAATATCTGGAACAATACCCACTGTAGTACCTGGAACAATACCCACAGAACACTGTAATACCTGCAACAATACCCACAGAACACTGTAATACCTGGAACAATACCCACATAACACACTGTAATACCTGGAACAATACCCACAGAACACACTGTAATACCTGGAACAATACCCACTGTAGTACCTGAAACAATACCCACAGAACACTGTAATACCTGCAACAACACCCACTGTAGTACCTGGAACAATACCCACAGAACACTGTAATACCTGGAACAATACCCACATAACACACTGTAATACCTGGAACAATACCCACAGAACACACTGTAATACCTGGAACAATACCCACTGTAGTACCTGCAACAATACCCACAGAACACTGTAATACCTGCAACAACACCCACTGTAGTACCTGGAACAATACCCACAGAACACTAATAACTGGAACAATACCCACAGAACACTGTAATACCTGGAACAACACCCATAGAGCACTGTAATACCCGGAACAATACCCACAGAACACTGTAATACCTGGAACAATACCCACTGTAATACCTGCAACAATACCCACAGAACACTGTAATACCTGCAACAACACCCACTGTAGTACCTGGAACAATACCCACAGAACACTAATAACTGGAACAATACCCACAGAACACTGTAGTACCTGGAACAATACCCACAGAACACACTGTAATACCTGGAACAATACCCACAGAACACACTGTAATACCTGGAACAATACCCACAGAACACACTGTAATACCTGGAACAATACCCACAGAACACACTGTAATACCTGGAACAATACCCACAGAACACACTGTAATACCTGGAACAATACCCACAGAACACACTGTGATACCTGGAACAATACCCACAGAACACACTGTGATACCTGGAACAATACCCACAGAACACACTGTGATCCCTGGAACAATACCCACAGAACACACTGTAATACCTGGAACAATACCTACAGAACACTGTAATACCTGGAACAATACCCATAGAACAATACCCACAGAACACTAATACCTGGAACAATACCCACAGAACACTGTAATGCCTGGAACAATACCCACAGAACACACTGTAATACCTGGAACAATACCCACAGAACACACTGTAATACCTGGAACAATACCCACAGATCACACTGTAATACCTGGAACAATACCCACAGAACACACTGTAATACCTGGAACAACACCCACAGAACACTAATACCTGGCACAAAACCCACAGAACACTGTAATACCTGGAACAAAACCCACAGAACACTGTAACACCTGGAACAATACCCACAGAACACTGTAATACCCGGAACAACACCCACAGAACACTGTAATACCCGGAACAATACCCACAGAACACTGTAATACCCGGAACTACACCCACAGAACACTGTAATACCCAGAACAATACCCACATAAAACTAATACCTGGAACAATACCCACAGAACATTGTAATACCTGCAACAATACCCACAGAACACTGTAATACCTGGAACAATAACCCAGAGAACAATGTAATACCTGGAACAATACCCACAGAACACTGTAATACCTGGAACAAGACCCACATAACACATTGTAATACCTGGAACAATACCCACAGAACACACTGTAATAACTGGAACAATACCCACTGTAGTACCTGGAACAATACCCACTGTAGTACCTGGAACAATACCCACAGAACACTGTAATACCTGCAACAATACCCACAGAACACTGTAATACCTGGAACAATACCCACATAACACACTGTAATACCTGGAACAATACCCACTGTAGTACCTGGAACAATACCCACAGAACACTGTAATACCTGGAACAATACCCAGAGAACAATGTAATACCTGGAACAATACCCATAGAACAATACCCACTGTAATACCTGGAACAATACCCACAGAACACTGTAATACCTGGAACAACACCCACATAACACTGTAATACCTGGAACAATACCCACAGAACACACTGTAATACCTGGAACAATACCCACAGAACACACTGTAATACCTGAAACAATACCCACAGAACACTGTAATACCTGCAACAATACCCACAGAACACTGTAATACCTGGAACAATACCCACAGAACACTGTAATACCTGGAACAATACCCACAGATCACACTGTAATACCTGGAACAATACCCACAGAACACACTGTAATACCTGGAACAACACCCACAGAACACACTGTAATACCTGGAACAATACCCACAGAACACACTGTAATACCTGGAACAATACCCACAGAACACTGTAATACCTGGAACAATACCCAGAGAACAATATAATACCTGGAACAATACCCATAGAACAACACCCACTGTAATACCTGGAACAATACCCACAGAACACTGTAATACCTGGAACAACACCCACATAACACTGTAATACCTGGAACAATACCCACAGAACACACTGTAATACCTGGAACAATACCCACAGAACACACTGTAATACCTGGAACAATACCCACAGAACACACTGTAATACCTGGAACAATACCCACAGATCACACTGTAATACCTGGAACAATACCCACAGAACACACTGTAATACCTGGAACAACACCCACAGAACACTAATACCTGGCACAAAACCCACAGAACACTGTAATATCTGGAACAAAACCCACCGAACACTGTAATACCTGGAACAATACCCACAGAACACTGTAATACCCGGAACAATACCCACAGAACACTGTAATACCCGGAACAATACCCACAGAACACTGTAAAACCCAGAACAATACCCACAGAACACTGTAATACCCAGAACAATACCCACATAAAACGAATACCTGGAACAACACCCACAGAACATTGTAATACCTGCAACAATACCCACAGAACACTGTAATACCTGGAACAATAACCCAGAGAACAATGTAATACCTGGAACAATACCCACAGAACACTGTAATACCTAGAACAATACCCACATAACACACTGTAATACCTGGAACAATACCCACAGAACACACTGTAATAACTGGAACAATACCCACTGTAGTACCTGGAACAATACCCACTGTAGTACCTGGAACAATACCCACAGAACACTGTAATACCTGCAACAATACCCACAGAACACTGTAATACCTGGAACAATACCCACATAACACACTGTAATATCTGGAACAATACCCACTGTAGTACCTGGAACAATACCCACAGAACACTGTAATACCTGCAACAATCCCCACAGAACACTGTAATACCTGGAACAATACCCACATAACACACTGTAATACCTGGAACAATACCCACAGAACACACTGTAATACCTGGAACAATACCCACTGTAGTACCTGCAACAATACCCACAGAACACTGTAATACCTGCAACAACACCCACTGTAGTACCTGGAACAATACCCACAGAACACTAATAACTGGAACAATACCCACAGAACACTGTAATACCTGGAACAACACCCATAGAGCACTGTAATACCCGGAACAATACCCACAGAACACTGTAATACCTGGAACAATACCCACTGTAATACCTGCAACAATACCCACAGAACACTGTAATACCTGCAACAACACCCACTGTAGTACCTGGAACAATACCCACAGAACACTAATAACTGGAACAATACCCACAGAACACTGTAGTACCTGGAACAATACCCACAGAACACACTGTAATACCTGGAACAATACCCACAGAACACACTGTAATACCTGGAACAATACCCACAAAACACACTGTAATACCTGGAACAATACCCACAGAACACACTGTAATACCTGGAACAATACCCACAGAACACACAGTAATACCTGGAACAATACCCACAGAACACACTGTGATACCTGGAACAATACCCACAGAACACCCTGTGATACCTGGAACACTACCCACAGAACACACTGTGATCCCTGGAACAATACCCACAGAACACACTGTAATACCTGGAACAATACCCACAGAACACTGTAATGCCTGGAACAATACCCACAGAACACACTGTAATACCTGGAACAATACCCACAGAACACACTGTAATACATGGAACAATACCCACAGAACACACTGTAATACCCGGAACAATACCCACAGAACACTGTAATACCCAGAACAATACCCACAGAACACTGTAATACCCAGAACAATACCCACATAAAACGAATACCTGGAACAACACCCACAGAACATTGTAATACCTGCAACAATACCCACAGAACACTGTAATACCTGGAACAATAACCCAGAGAACAATGTAATACCTGGAACAATACCCACAGAACACTGTAATACCTAGAACAATACCCACATAACACACTGTAATACCTGGAACAATACCCACAGAACACACTGTAATAACTGGAACAATACCCACTGTAGTACCTGGAACAATACCCACTGTAGTACCTGGAACAATACCCACAGAACACTGTAATACCTGCAACAATACCCACAGAACACTGTAATACCTGGAACAATACCCACATAACACACTGTAATATCTGGAACAATACCCACTGTAGTACCTGGAACAATACCCACAGAACACTGTAATACCTGCAACAATCCCCACAGAACACTGTAATACCTGGAACAATACCCACATAACACACTGTAATACCTGGAACAATACCCACAGAACACACTGTAATACCTGGAACAATACCCACTGTAGTACCTGCAACAATACCCACAGAACACTGTAATACCTGCAACAACACCCACTGTAGTACCTGGAACAATACCCACAGAACACTAATAACTGGAACAATACCCACAGAACACTGTAATACCTGGAACAACACCCATAGAGCACTGTAATACCCGGAACAATACCCACAGAACACTGTAATACCTGGAACAATACCCACTGTAATACCTGCAACAATACCCACAGAACACTGTAATACCTGCAACAACACCCACTGTAGTACCTGGAACAATACCCACAGAACACTAATAACTGGAACAATACCCACAGAACACTGTAGTACCTGGAACAATACCCACAGAACACACTGTAATACCTGGAACAATACCCACAGAACACACTGTAATACCTGGAACAATACCCACAAAACACACTGTAATACCTGGAACAATACCCACAGAACACACTGTAATACCTGGAACAATACCCACAGAACACACAGTAATACCTGGAACAATACCCACAGAACACACTGTGATACCTGGAACAATACCCACAGAACACACTGTGATACCTGGAACACTACCCACAGAACACACTGTGATCCCTGGAACAATACCCACAGAACACACTGTAATACCTGGAACAATACCCACAGAACACACTGTAATACCTGGAACAATACCCACAGAACACACTGTAATACCTGGAACAATACCCACAGAACACACTGTAATACCTGGAACAATACCCACAGAACACACTGTAATACCTGGAACAATACCCACAGAACACACTGTAATACCTGGAACAATACCCACAGAACACTGTAATACCTGGAACAATACCCACAGAACACTGTAATACCTGGAACAACACCCACAGAACACTGTAATACCTGGAACAATACCCACAGAACACACTGTAATACCTGGAACAATACCCACAGAACACACTGTAATACCTGGAACAATACCCACAGAACACACTGTAATACCTGGAACAATACCCACAGAACACACTGTAATACCTGGAACAATACCCACATAACACATTGTAATACCTGGAACAATACCCACATAACACACTGTAATACCTGGAACAACACCCACATAACACTAATACCTGGAACAATACCCACATAACACTAATACCTGGAACAATACCCACAGAACACACTAATACCTGGAACAGTATTTGGAGACAAACAGTTGGGATCATCCCTGCACAGCAAGTTCAGAGAGAGGAGGGTGATTCCAGTCTACAGTCTGACCTTAATTAGTTTGGATCAGTCACAGAGTAAAGGTCGACCCAGCTGTAGAACATCTACATTACATAGCGGGGTGACTTCCTGCTTCACAGACATCAACACAACTGAAATCTGTCAGGACTCCCGAGCACGATAGTCTGTCTCACCTCTCAACCAGCTGCTTGTATCTGGGGATCTCTCTGGCGTAGAGCAGCTTGTTCACTGGAGAGTCCTACAGGTCAACAAAACCACCGTCATCACTACACGTGTTAATATGGATTAGAAAATATAGATACAAGACTCCTTTTCCTTAACCTGTTCTCGCAGGCTAAAGTTGTCTGGACCTGATGAGGAACGACAAGAGCTCCGAATCTGAATCGTCATCATTGATAATGTCGATGACTGATTTCTCCCTACTGTATTGTGAAAATACCATCAATAAAATATCACACAATCAAGATGTTGAAACTTGGAAGTGTTTCTGACCCGTCCGACTTTGTGTTCGGAGGTGGTGCAGGAGTCGATGAACGTCTGAGCGATGACCGAGAGGACGGCGTCCACGCTATCCGTCACCTGAACGTCAAACACAAACTGAGGATTCTTCAAGATGTTCACCCAGAACCTCAGAGGCAGGCTGGGAGGGAACGCAAATACTATTGTTACTGAAAGGACATAGAAAATATACAAAAAAAAACAATATCACATTTGTTCAGTCGTTGATCACCGACACAGTGAGTTGTTATTTAGTACGCGAGGTGATCAGTCTGCTCTGTCACCGATCGCAGTCAATCTTTCAACCATCGAAAGTCCCATTTCTCTCTGCAGTGAACTTTTAATATAGAAGAAGGAGGGAAGAGTTGCATTTCACTGAATTGTATTTAAAAATGTATAGAAGGACAAACCAGTAACCAGGAGACCGATGACAAACTGACCTGTTGGTCTTCCAGACCAGTAACCAGGAGACCGATGACAAACTGACCTGTTGGTCTTCCAGATGTGCACGGTCTCGGGATCGTCGATGCCGTGTTTCTCCGCCATGTCATCCAGGAAGTCGAAGAAGAAGCGCACAGCGATGGGAGGAGGACGCTTGGTGTTGAGGATGGCTACGAACACATCGTCTACAAACTTCTGCAGCGTCCCCTAGAGAGGAGAGAGACAACATCCTCTAGACACAGAGCTAGGTGTATACCATACCATCTGCAGGGCCCGCTCCCCTCCTCCCCCCCGACAGTAGGGCCCGCTCCCCTCCTCCCCCCCCCCCCGACAGTAGGGCCCGCTCCCCTCCTCCGCCCGACAGTAGGGCCCGCTCCCCTCCTCCGCCCGACAGTAGGGCCCGCTCCCCTCCTCCCCCCCGACAGTAGGGCCCGCTCCCCTCCTCCCCCCCGACAGTAGGGCCCGCTCCCCTCCTCCCCCCCGACAGTAGGGCCCGCTCCCCTCCTCCCCCCCGACAGTAGGGCCCGCTCCCCTCCTCCACCCCGACAGTAGGGCCCGCTCGACAGTAGGGCCCACTCCTCCCGACATTGGGGCCTGCTCCCCCCCTCCTCCCGAAATTAGGGCCCGCTCCCCCCTCCTCCCGACATTAGGGCCCACTTCCCCCCTCCTCCCGACATTAGGGCCCACTCCCCCCCCCCCTCCTCCCGACATTAGGGCCCACTCCCCCCCCCCCCTCCTCCCGACATTAGGGCCCACTCCCCCCCCCCCCCCCCTCCTCCCGACATTAGGGCCCACCCCCCCCCTCCTCCCGACATTAGGGCCAATTCCCCCCCCTACTCCCGCCATTAGGGCCCGCTCCCCCCTCCTCCCGACATTAGGGCCCGCTCCCCCACTCCTCCCGACATTAGGGCCCGCTCCCCCCCCTCCTGAAATTAGGGCCCGCTCCCCCCCCCCCTCCTGAAATTAGGGCCCGCTCCCCCCCTCCTGAAATTAGGGCCCGCTCCCCGCCTCCCCCCGACAGTAGGCCCGCTCCCCGCCTCCCCCCGACAGTAGGGCCCACTCTCCCCCCGACAGTAGGGCCCACTCTCCCCCCGACAGTAGGGCCCACTCTCCCCCCGACAGTAGGGCCCACTCTCCCCCCGACAGTAGGCCCGCTCCCCGCCTCCCCCCGACAGTAGGGCCCACTCTCCCCCCGACAGTAGGGCCCACTCTCCCCCCTCCTCCCTACATTAGGACATTACATTTCACATGTCCACAAACTTCAAAGTGTTTCCTTTCAAATGGTATCAAGGCAGGCAGTTAGATTTGGGTCATTTTAGGTGGAAATTGAAAAAAAAGGGTCCAATCCTTTTGATTATTTACACTTTGGATGGTGAATCAATACACCCAGTCACTACAAAGATACAGGCGTCTTTCCTAACTCAGCTGCCGGAGAGGAAGGAAACCACTCAGGGATTTCACCATGAGGCCAATGGTGAGTTTAAATGCTGTGATAGGAGATCACTGAGGATGGATCAACAACATTGTAGTTAATCCACAATACTAACCTAAATGACAGAGTGAAAAGGATGCATCCTGTTTGCAATCAGGCACTAAAGTAATACTGCAAAAAATGTGGCAAAGCGTTATGTTTGTGTCAAATCCAATACAACACATTACTGAGTATCACTCTTCATATTTTCAATCATAGTGGTGGCTGCATCCTGCTATGGGTATGCTTGTCATCGTTAAGGACTGGAGAGTTTTTCAGGATAAAAAAAAAGAAACAGAATGGAGCTGAGCACAGGCAAAATCCTAGAGGAAAACCTGGTTCAGTCTGCTTTCCACCAGACACTGGGAGATGAATTCACCTTTCAGCAGGACAATAACTTTAAACATCGGATGCATTGATGGGTCTCATGTCAGTATTCCTACCCCTTGACTTATTCCACATTTTGTTGTGTTACAGGCTGAATTCAAAATGGATTGAATAGAAATATACATTTTTGTTATTTGTATTGTATCTTATTTACATAAGTATTCAAACCCCCTATGAGTCAATACATGTTAGAATCACCTTACAGCTGTGAGTCTTTCTGGGTCAGTCTCTAAGAGTGATTACAGCTGGGAGTCTTTCTGGGTCAGTCTCTAAGAGTGATTACAGCTGGGAGTCTTTCTGGGTCTCTAAGAGCTTTACACACCTGGATTGTACAATATTTGCACATGATTTAGTTGTGTATTCTTCAAGCTCTGTCAAATTGGTTGTTGATCATTGCTAGACAGGCATTTTCAAGTGTTGCCAAAGATCTTGAAGCCGATTTAAGTCAAAACTGTAACTCGGCCACTCAGGAACGTTCATCGCCTTCTTGGTAAGAAACTCCAATGTAGATTTGGTCTTGTATTTTAGGTTATTGTCCTGCTGAAAGGTGAATACTTATGATATGCACTCTGGTATAGCCTGAACCCGTTCCCTGTGTGTGTGTGTGTGGGTGTGTGTGTGTGTGTGTGTGTGTGTGTGTGTGTGTGTGTACCTACCTTCATAGATAGTAGTCGTGTCAGGTATATCTCTGGTATGGCCTTGGCCCTCTCCCTCTCTCTCATGCTGCTGTGTTTGGGGATCTCTGGTTCCTCGTTGGACTTCACCAGGTGCCACAGCCTCAGCCCCTCCTCCCCCTCCAACATGGGCATCTCTACGGAGAACACAGAGGGACACACTTACAGTTCCATACAGGGACACACAGGGCAAATCTGAAAATACTACCGAGGGGAACAGGGTACCACTATAGAGGGAGACACAGGGGAACAGGGTACCACTATAGAGGGAGACACAGGGTTACAGGGTACCACTATAGAGGGAGACACAGGGTAACAGGGTACCACTATAGATAGAGGGAGACACAGGGTAACAGGGTACCACTATAGATGGAGACACAGGGTAACAGGGTACCACTATAGATAGAGGGAGACACAGGGTAACTGGATACCACTATAGAGGGAGACACAGGGGAACAGGGTACCACTATAGAGGGAGGCACACCATATTCATTATAGTAGTATCCTACTGTTGACATTAATCACAGACAGGGTACCACTATAGAGGGAGGCACACCATATTCATTATAGTAGTATCCTACTGTTGACATTAAACACAGACAGGGTACCACTATAGAGGGAGACACAGGGTAACAGGGTACCACTATAGAGGGAGACACACCATATTCTTTATAGTAGTATCCTACTGTTGACATTAATCACAGACAGGGTGCCACTTTGGAAGCATCCATGAAGATGGAATTAGTTTAACAGATATCCGTCTGGTTCCGCCTTCCATTACTCAGCTACCAAAACAGATCATAACACTGAAGGTCACTATCAAATCGCTGCAGTAATGACGTACGATAGCATAACGGGTTCTACAGTAGTATAACGGGTTCTGCGGTAGTATAACGGGTTCTGCGGTAGTATAACGGGTTCTGCGGTAGTATAACGGGTTTTACGGTAGTATAACGGGTTTTACGGTAGTATAACGGGTTCTACGGTAGTATAACGGATTCTACGGTAGTATAACGGGTTTTACGGTAGCATAACGGGTTTTACGGTAGTATAACGGGTTTTACGGTAGTATAACGGGTTCTACGGTAGTATAACGGATTCTACGGTAGTATAACGGTTCTGCGGTAGTGTAACGGGTTCTGCGGTAGTATAACGGGTTCTACGGTAGTATAACGGGTTCTACGGTAGTATAACAGGCTATACGGTAGTATAACGGGTTTTACGGTAGTATAACGGGTTCTGCGGTAGTATAACAGGTGCTACGGTAGTATAACGGGTTCTGCGGTAGTATAACAGGTGCTACGGTAGTATAACGGGCTATACGGTAGTATAACGGGTTCTACGGTAGTATAACAGGTGCTACGGTAGTATAACGGGTTCTATAGTAGTATAACGGGTTCTATAGTAGTATAACGGGTTCTATAGTATAACGGGTTCTATAGTAGTATAACGGGTTCTATAGCAGTATAACAGGTTCTATAGTAGTATAACAGGTTCTATAGTAGTATAACAGGTTCTATAGTAGTATAACAGGTTCTATAGTAGTATAACAGGTTCTATAGTAGTATAACAGGTTCTATAGTAGTATAACAGGTTCTATAGTATAACAGGATCTATAGTATAACAGGTTCTATAGTAGTATAACAGGTTCTATAGTAGTATAACAGGTTCTATAGTATAACAGGTTCTATAGTAGTATAACAGGTTCTATAGTAGTATAACAGGTTCTATAGTGGTATAACAGGTTCTATAGTAGTATAACAGGTTCTATAGTATAACAGGTTCTAGTATAACAGGTTCTAGTATAACAGGTTCTATAGTATAACAGGTTCTATAGTATAACAGGTTCTATAGTAGTATAACAGGTTCTATAGTAGTATAACAGGTTCTATAGTAGTATAACATGTTATATAGTAGTATAACAGGTTCTATAGTAGTATAACAGGTTCTATAGTAGTACAGGTTCTATAGTAGTATAACAGGTTCTATAGTAGTATAACAGGTTCTATAGTAGTATAACAGGTTCTATAGTAGTATAACAGGTTCTATAGTATAACAGGTTCTATAGTAGTATAACAGGTTCTATAGTAGTATAACAGGTTCTATAGTATAACAGGTTCTATAGTAGTATAACAGGTTCTATAGTATAACAGGTTCTATAGTAGTATAACAGGTTCTATAGTAGTATAACAGGTTCTATAGTAGTATAACAGGATCTATAGTAGTATAACAGGATCTATAGTATAACAGGT
Organism: Oncorhynchus mykiss; assembly: GCF_013265735.2. Taxonomy (NCBI): domain Eukaryota; kingdom Metazoa; phylum Chordata; class Actinopteri; order Salmoniformes; family Salmonidae; genus Oncorhynchus; species Oncorhynchus mykiss. Next base: position 76,385,665 of record NC_048580.1, on the reverse strand, counting down.
TCTATAGTAGTATAACATGTTCTATAGTAGTATAACAGGTTCTATAGTATAACAGGTTCTATAGTAGTATAACAGGTTCTATAGTAGTATAACAGGTTCTATAGTGGTATAACAGGTTCTATAGTAGTATAACAGGTTCTATAGTATAACAGGTTCTAGTATAACAGGTTCTATAGTATAACAGGTTCTATAGTATAACAGGTTCTATAGTAGTATAACAGGTTCTATAGTAGTATAACATGGTATATATAGGAGTATAACAGGTTCTATAGTAGTATAACAGGTTCTATAGTAGTATAACAGGTTCTATAGTAGTATAACAGGTTCTATAGTAGTATAACAGGTTCTATAGTAGTATAACAGGTTCTATAGTAGTATAACAGGTTCTATAGTAGTGTAACAGGTTCTATAGTAGTATAACAGGATCTATAGTATAACAGGTTCTATAGTAGTATAACATGTTCTATAGTAGTATAACAGGTTCTATAGTATAACAGGTTCTATAGTAGTATAACAGGATCTATAGTATAACAGGTTCTATAGTAGTATAACATGTTCTATAGTAGTATAACAGGTTCTATAGTATAACAGGTTCTATAGTAGTATAACAGGTTCTATAGTAGTATAACAGGTTCTATAGTGGTATAACAGGTTCTATAGTAGTATAACAGGTTCTATAGTATAACAGGTTCTATAGTAGTATAACAGGTTCTATAGTAGTATAACAGGTTCTATAGTAGTATAACAGGTTCTAGTATAACAGGTTCTATAGTAGTATAACAGGTTCTATAGTGGTATAACAGGTTCTCTAGTAGTATAACAGGTTCTATAGTATAACAGGTTCTAGTATAACAGGTTCTATAGTATAACAGGTTCTATAGTATAACATGTTCTATCGTAGTATAACAGGTTCTATAGTAGTATAACAGGTTCTATAGTAGTATAACAGGTTCTATAGTAGTATAACAGGTTCTATAGTAGTATAACAGGTTCTATAGTAGTATAACAGGTTCTATAGTAGTATAACAGGATCTATAGTATAACAGTTTCTATAGTAGTATAACATGTTCTATAGTAGTATAACAGGTTCTATAGTAGTATAACATGTTCTATAGTAGTATAACAGGTTCTATAGTATAACAGGTTCTATAGTAGTATAACAGGTTCTATAGTAGTATAACAGGTTCTATAGTAGTATAACAGGTTCTATAGTGGTATAACAGGTTCTATAGTGGTATAACAGGTTCTATAGTAGTATAACAGGTTCTATAGTAGTATAACAGGTTCTAGTATAACAGGTTCTATAGTATAACAGGTTCTATAGTAGTATAACAGGATCTATAGTATAACAGGTTCTATAGTAGTATAACAGGTTCTATAGTATAACAGGTTCTATAGTATAACAGGTTCTATAGTAGTATAACAGGTTCTATAGTAGTATAACAGGTTCTATAGTAGTATAACAGGTTCTATAGTAGTATAACAGGTTCTATAGTAGTATAACAGGTTCTAGTATATCAGTGTTTACTCTCTCCAGTCTGGTAGACCTGGGGTATCCCCATGACGACAGCTGATCTGGGGATCAGAGCCACGGTCGCTCCGTCTGGCACCTGAGGAGAGTAAACAATTACTTTAGCAGATCTCATCAGTGTGTGTGTGTAGGGGTCGTGTGTGTGGGGGCCGTGTGTGTAGGGGTCGTGTGTGTGTGGGGGTCGTGTGTGTGTAGGGGTCGTGTGTGTGTAGGGGTCGTGTGTGTAGGGGTCGTGTGTGTGGGTCGTGTGTGTGTGTAGGGGTGGTGTGTGTGTGTGTATGTGTGTGTGTGTGGTACCTTGTAGTGCTGCAGAGTGTTGAGTTTCTTCCAGCGTCCCTGGACGACTGCTGTGACATCATCGTCTGACAGAGTCAGGTGACCCGCCTGCCCCGATCTCCATTCTGACGACGAAAATCACATTCACCTCATATCAGTGACGAAAACATCCTCGGGACAGAATGCCTGTGTTTGAACCCTGGTTACCTGAACGTTACAAGACCGTGCTAGCCCGATAAGCTCAAGCCTAGTGATTAGCTTGGGGAGCTAACGCGATTCTTCAGGTCTCGGGCAAGTTAACCCTGAGCCTGGTTCATACAAACATCTCCGTCACATACCCAGATCTCTGTTTGCAGAGTAACCTTGTATGAATGGTGCTTTACAAACTGACGGTTCAGTATTTCTTACTAAAGGTTCTGGAAACCAGAACTGGTGTGTTGACCACCAATTAAAACATCACGTTGACCACCAATTAAAACATCACGTTGACCACCAATTAAAACATCACGTTGACCACCAATTAAAACATCACGTTGACCACCAATTAAAACATCACGATGACCACCAATTAAAACATCACGTTGACCACCAATTAAAACATCACGTTGACCACCAATTAAAACATCACGATGACCACCAATTAAAACATCACGATGACCACCAATTAAAACATCACGATGACCACCAATTAAAACATCACGATGACCACCAATTAAAACATCACGTTGACCACCAATTAAAACATCACATTGACCACCAATTAAAACATCACGTTGACCACCAATTAAAACATCACGATGACCACCAATTAAAACGCCACATTGACCACCAATTAAAACATCACATTGACCACCAATTAAAACATCACATTGACCACCAATTAAAACATCACGATGACCACCAATTAAAACATCACGTTGACCACCAATTAAAACATCACATTGACCACCAATTAAAACATCACGTTGACCACCAATTAAAACATCACGTTGACCACCAATTAAAACGTCACGTTGACCACCAATTAAAACATCACGTTGACCACCAATTAAAACATCACGTTGACCACCAATTAAAACATCACATTGACCACCAATTAAAACATCACGATGACCACCAATTAAAACATCACGTTGACCACCAATTAAAACATCACATTGACCACCAATTAAAACATCACGTTGACCACCAATTAAAACATCACGTTGACCACCAATTAAAACGTCACGTTGACCACCAATTAAAACATCACGTTGACCACCAATTAAAACATCACGTTGACCACCAATTAAAACATCACATTGACCACCAATTAAAACATCACATTGACCACCAATTAAAACATCACATTGACCACCAATTAAAACATCACATTGACCACCAATTAAAACGTCACGTTGACCACCAATTAAAACATCACATTGACCACCAATTAAAACATCACGTTAACCACCAATTAAAACATCACGTTAACCACCAATTAAAACATCACGTTAACCACCAATTAAAACATCACGTTGACCACCAATTAAAACATCACAGTGACCACCAATTAAAACATCACATTGACCACCAATTAAAACATCACATTGACCACCAATTAAAACATCACGTTGACCACCAATTAAAACATCACGTTGACCACCAATTAAAACATCACATTGACCACCAATTAAAACATCACATTGACCACCAATTAAAACATCACATTGACCACCAATTAAAACATCACGTTGACCACCAATTAAAACATCACATTGACCACCAATTAAAACATCACGTTGACCACCAATTAAAACATCACATTGACCACCAATTAAAACATCACATTGACCACCAATTAAAACATCACATTGACCACCAATTAAAACATCACATTGACCACCAATTAAAACATCACATTGACCACCAATTAAAACATCACGTTGACCACCAATTAAAACATCACGTTGACCACCAATTAAAACATCACGTTGACCAGAAATTAAAACATCACATTGACCACCAATTAAAACATCACGTTGACCACCAATTAAAACATCACATTGACCACCAATTAAAACATCACATTGACCACCAATTAAAACATCACATTGACCATAATTAAAACATCAAATTCATTAGTAGAGTTTTGCTATTATATTCATTGAGGTAACAATAGCCATAGACAACTATTCCCTGTTCCTTACCCGGGCCTCGGGTGTCCCTGTTCCTTACCCGGGCCTCGGGTGTCCCTGTTCCTTACCCGGGCCTCGGGTGTCCCTGTTCCTTACCCGGGCCTCGGGTCCCTGTTCCTTACCCGGGCCTCGGGTCCCTGTTCCTTACCCGGGACTCTATTCCTTAGCCGGGTCTCTATACCTTACCCGGGACTCTATACCTTACCCGGGACTCTATTCCTTACCCGGGTCTCTATACCTTACCCGGGACTCTATACCTTACCCGGGACTCTATTCCTTTCCCGGGACTCTATTCCTTACCCGGGACTCTATTCCTTACCCAGGACTCCATTCCTTACCCGGGACTCTATTCCTTACCCGGGACTCTATTCTTTACCCGGGACTCTATTCCTTACCCGGGACTCTATTCTTTACCCGGGCCTCGGGTGTCCCTGTTCCTTACCCGGGCCTCGGGTCCCTGTTCCTTACCCGGGCCTCTATACCTTACCCAGGACTCTATACCTTACCCAGGTCTAGTGAGTCTGCAGCAGGTCTCTGTGAGAAGGGAGCTCCTTTATAGATCTGGTCTAGGATCTTGTCTTTGACCTGTGTGATGGTGTCGGTGTCCAACACCTTGACGGGACACGGCTGCACCTCCACACCACTCTTCACCACCAGAGTCTGACCAGACAGAGGAGAGAGTAGTAAAGAGTTAGAGAGAGAGAGGGTAGTGTGTGAAATGGAGTGCACTACTTTAGACCAGAGCCCTATGGCACCCTATTCCCTATATAGTGCACTACTTTAGACCAGAGCCCTATGGCACCCTATTCCCTATATAGTGCACTACTTTAGACCAGGGCCCTATGGTCTATATGGGTCTATACTATACAGGGAATAGGGTGCCATTTCAAATACAGCTGAAGTGTATCAGTGGACTTAAGGTGGACTCAGACGTCTTCATACGAAGTGGAGTGACTTCTCTCTTCCAGACATCAGCCACAACAAATCTATTTGGAAACGGTTCAAAAGAAGACGTATGTCTGATGATGAAACGAGAGACATACGATCGAGCAGTAGTCGATGTCCTCTCTCAGTAGATGGCTGTCGTTCAGGGTGCGCTTGGCCTTCCCCGTCACAGCGTCTACTGGTCCCTTATCCACCTGGTACTTGATGGCTCTGTACAGCATATACAGGGGCTCCCCAGCCACCTCCTACAGGGGCACACACACACATACGATAGAGCAGTAGTACCACCTGGTACTTGATGGCTCTGTACAGCATATACAGGGGCTCCCCAGCCACCTCCTACAGGGGCACACAGTAGGAGGGTCAGATACACACGTTCATGGGAATAATGGAGACATTTAGAGAGACAGAGAGAGAGTAGAGAGGAGAGAGGGAGAGCTTGGCTGAGACATACGATAGAGCAGCATATACAGGGGCTCCCCAGCCACCTCCTACAGGGGCACACAGACACACACACACATACGATAGAGCAGCATATACAGGGGCTCCCCAGCCACCTCCTACAGTAGGAGGGTCAGATACACACGTATTTATGACAACACAAGCCTGCTAAACACGTGTATGTGACAAATACAATTTGATTTGACACATTTCTGTGGGTAATGAGGAAGTCGGGAAAAATGTTCAGCTTCACACACACCTTGAGGAAGGAGTAGAGACAGATGGACATCCAGTTGGTGAGCATCTTCTCCACCACTGTCTCCGTCCTGAGACAGAGAACGAAAGAGAGCGAGAGAGAGCGAGAGAGAGCGAGAGAGAGCGAGAGAGAGCGAGAGAGAGCGAGAGAGAGCGAGAGAGAGCAAGAGAGAGCAAGAGAGAGCACGAGAGAAGAGAGCGAGAGAGAGAGAGAGCACGAGAGAGAGAGAGAGAGAGAGAGCACGAGAGAGAGAGAGAGAGAGAGAGAGAGAGAGAGAGAGAGAGAGAGAGAGAGAGAGAGAGAGAGAGAGAGAGAGAGAGAGAGAGAGAGAGAGAGAGAGAGAGAGAGAGGGAAGGAGAGAAAAGAGGGAGGAAAGAGAGAAGTTAGGAACAATGTAAAAGCCAGGGGAAATGCTACTGAGCTGAAGCCTGGGAATCTGGTCTTCACACCTCAAAATAACTGGTTCATCAAGTGGTTCACCGAACCACCTCTGTTACACAAAACGGGTTCGTCAAGGCCGTGTTAGCCCACTGAGCTAAAGAGCCCTGTTGGCCCTGGTCAAAGGGACTTCACTATATAGACCCTGGTCAAAGAGACTTCACTATATATAGACCCTGGTCAGAGAGACTTCACTATATATAGACCCTGGTCAGAGAGACTTCACTATATATAGACCCTGGTCAGAGAGACTTCACTATATAGACCCTGGTCAGAGAGACTTCACTATATATAGACCCTGGTCAGAGAGACTTCACTATATATAGACCCTGGTCAGAGAGACTTCACTATATATACCCTGGTCAAAGAGACTTCACTATATATAGACCCTGGTCAGAGAGACTTCACTATATAGACCCTGGTCAGAGAGACTTCACTATATAGACCCTGGTCAGAGAGACTTCACTATATATACCCTGGTCAAAGGGACTTCACTATATAGACCCTGGTCAAAGGGACTTCACTATATATAGACCCTGGTCAGAGAGACTTCACTATATAGACCCTGGTCAGAGAGACTTCACTATATATAGACCCTGGTCAGAGAGACTTCACTATATATAGACCCTGGTCAGAGAGACTTCACTATATATAGACCCTGGTCAGAGAGACTTCACTATATATAGACCCTGGTCAGAGAGACTTCACTATATATAGACCCTGGTCAAAGAGACTTCACTATATAGACCCTGGTCAGAGAGACTTCACTATATAGACCCTGGTCAGAGAGACTTCACTATATATAGACCCTGGTCAGAGAGACTTCACTATATATACCCTGGTCAAAGGGACTTCACTATATAGACCCTGGTCAAAGGGACTTCACTATATATAGACCCTGGTCAGAGAGACTTCACTATATAGACCCTGGTCAGAGAGACTTCACTATATATAGACCCTGGTCAGAGAGACTTCACTATATATAGACCCTGGTCAGAGAGACTTCACTATATATAGACCCTGGTCAGAGAGACTTCACTATATATAGACCCTGGTCAGAGAGACTTCACTATATATAGACCCTGGTCAAAGAGACTTCACTATATAGACCCTGGTCAGAGAGACTTCACTATATAGACCCTGGTCAGAGAGACTTCACTATATATAGACCCTGGTCAGAGAGACTTCACTATATATACCCTGGTCAAAGGGACTTCACTATATAGACCCTGGTCAAAGGGACTTCACTATATATAGACCCTGGTCAGAGAGACTTCACTATATAGACCCTGGTCAGAGAGACTTCACTATATATAGACCCTGGTCAGAGAGACTTCACTATATATAGACCCTGGTCAGAGAGACTTCACTATATATAGACCCTGGTCAGAGAGACTTCACTATATATACCCTGGTCAAAGGGACTTCACTATATATAGACCCTGGTCAGAGAGACTTCACTATATATAGACCCTGGTCAAAGAGACTTCACTATATAGACCCTGGTCAGAGAGACTTCACTATATATAGACCCTGGTCAGAGAGACTTCACTATATATACCCTGGTCAAAGAGACTTCACTATATATAGACCCTGGTCAGAGAGACTTCACTATATAGACCCTGGTCAGAGAGACTTCACTATATATAGACCCTGGTCAGAGAGACTTCACTATATAGACCCTGGTCAGAGAGACTTCACTATATAGACCCTGGTCAGAGAGACTTCACTATATAGACCCTGGTCAAAGAGACTTCACTATATATAGACCCTGGTCAGAGAGACTTCACTATATAGACCCTGGTCAGAGAGACTTCACTATATATAGACCCTGGTCAGAGAGACTTCACTATATAGACCCTGGTCAGAGAGACTTCACTATATAGACCCTGGTCAAAGAGACTTCACTATATAGACCCTGGTCAGAGAGACTTCACAATATATAGACCCTGGTCAGAGAGACTTCACTATATAGACCCTGGTCAGAGAGACTTCACTATATAGACCCTGGTCAAAGAGACTTCACTATATATAGACCCTGGTCAGAGAGACTTCACTATATATAGACCCTGGTCAAAGAGACTTCACTATATAGACCCTGGTCAGAGAGACTTCACTATATATAGACCCTGGTCAGAGAGACTTCACTATATATAGACCCTGGTCAGAGAGACTTCACTATATAGACCCTGGTCAAAGAGACTTCACTATATATAGACCCTGGTCAGAGAGACTTCACTATATATAGACCCTGGTCAGAGAGACTTCACTATATAGACCCTGGTCAAAGAGACTTCACTATATAGACCCTGGTCAGAGAGACTTCACTATATATAGACCCTGGTCAGAGAGACTTCACTATATATAGACCCTGGTCAGAGAGACTTCACTATATAGACCCTGGTCAGAGAGACTTCACTATATAGACCCTGGTCAAAGAGACTTCACTATATAGACCCTGGTCAGAGAGACTTCACTATATATACCCTGGTCAGAGAGACTTCACTATATAGACCCTGGTCAGAGAGACTTCACTATATATAGACCCTGGTCAGAGAGACTTCACTATATATAGACCCTGGTCAGAGAGACTTCACTATATATAGACCCTGGTCAAAGAGACTTCACTATATAGACCCTGGTCAGAGAGACTTCACTATATATAGACCCTGGTCAGAGAGACTTCACTATATATAGACCCTGGTCAGAGAGACTTCACTATATATAGACCCTGGTCAGAGAGACTTCACTATATATAGACCCTGGTCAGAGAGACTTCACTATATATAGACCCTGGTCAAAGAGACTTCACTATATATAGACCCTGGTCAAAGAGACTTCACTATATAGACCCTGGTCAGAGAGACTTCACTATATAGACCCTGGTCAGAGAGACTTCACTATATAGACCCTGGTCAGAGAGACTTCACTATATAGACCCTGGTCAGAGAGACTTCACTATATAGACCCTGGTCAGAGAGACTTCACTATATATAGACCCTGGTCAAAGAGACTTCACTATATAGTGATATGTGAGATGTAACCGGTCCAGGTCCACCAGGACCCACCTGCGCAGCATGAGTTTGGGGTTCTTGGTGACGTATTGCTGCACCAAGTCTCCCAGTAAGGTCTTCATGACATCAGTGAAGTACTCCAGCTGGTCGTGCAGGGCCATGGTCAGGAGAGACGCCACGTAGCCACGGTCACGCTGGGAGAAGTTTTGCTGGGCCTCTAGGGTGTGGATGAACTGGAGTGGGGAGAAGGAGAGGAGGAGAGGGAGAAGGAGGGGAGGAGGGGGAGAAGGAGGGGAGGAGGGGGAGAAGGAGAGGAGTAGGGGGAGAAGGAGAGGGAGGAGAGGAGGAGGAGAGGGAGAAGGAGGAGAGGAGGAGAGGGAGAAGGAGAGGAGGACGGGAGTAGGAAAGGATAAGAGGAGAGGGAGGAGGACGAGGAGGGCGAGGAGGAGAGGGAGGAGGAGGGCGAGGAGGAGAGGGAGGAGGAGGGCGAGGGAGGAGGGCGAGGAGGAGAGGGAGGAGGAGGAGGAGAGGGAGGAGGAGGAGAGGGATCAGGAGGAGGGTGAGGAGGAGAGGGAGGAGGAGGAGGGTGAGGAGGAGAGGGAGGAGGAGGAGGGTGAGGAGGAGGAGGAGAGGGAGGAGGGCGAGGAGGAGGAGGGCGGAGGAGGAGAGGGAGGGAGGAGGGCGAGGAGGAGAGGGAGGGAGGAGGGCGAGGAGGAGAGGGAGGAGGAGGAGGACGAGGAGGAGGGCGAGGAGGAGAGGGAGGAGGAGGAGGACGACGAGGAGGAGAGGGAGGAGGAGGAGGGCGAGGAGGAGAGGGAGGAGAGGAGGAGGAGAGAGATTAGAGTTAGAGAAATCTTTGTTTGTTGGTC